>NW_015160849.1:195342-210114 GCF_001447785.1 Gekko japonicus | reverse complement strand
GTCTCTCGGCTCATGCCAAGCAGAGGGGCTTAGCTACTGGGTGTCTTGGCTGAGGACCCACATTGTATACCCTTCCACCCTTCCTGATTGTGAACACCTCTCCCCTGATGGGGCTTGGGTGTTGGGTGGACTCAGGGCTCTGAGTCGCCCTGTCTCTCGGCTCATGCCAAGCAGAGGGGCTTAGCTACTGGGTGTCTTGGCTGAGGACCCACATTGTATACCCTTCCACCCTTCCTGATTGTGAACACCTCTCCCCTGATGGGGCTTGGGTGTTGGGTGGACTCAGGGCTCTGAGTCGCCCCGTCTCTCGGCTCATGCCAAGCAGAAGGGCTTAGCTGCTGGGTGTCTTGGCTGAGGACCCACATTGTATACCCTTCCACCCCTCCTGATTCTGAACACCTCTCCCCTGGTGGGGCTTGGGTGTTAGGTGGACTCAGGGCTTTGAGCCACCCCGTCTCTCTACTCACGCCGAGCAGAGGGGCTTAGCTGCTGGGAGTCTCGACTGAGGACCCACATTTATACCCTTCTGCTCCTCCTGATTTTGAACACCTCGGTGTGCCATGAGGGTGCAAGTGGGTGCAAAGGGTGCCTGCCATGGGGGGGAAGAAGTCCTCCACCCCATGTGTACCACAGGCTCTCATCGCCAGGCACCAAACCCATCCTGCCAGCCCACTAGAGTCTGGCTCTAGCGGGGCATCACCAGGGGTCTCAGAGCCTCCTTCCCCTGATCTGTTCCCGGGGCTCCCCACGGAGGCAAAAGAGTTGTTAGCACTGCCCAGAGACACCAGCAGTTGCCAACACTCTCTGGAGAGGAGGACTCTGACCGCAGTGATTCAGAGGGTGGAGGGGGGGAGCATTCTCCCCTTCCACATCCCAACTCCCTGCTGCTGCTCCCGCCCTGACTACTCCACGGCCCCTCCCAGCCCAGCGCCGGGAAGCAGCTGTGTGCCTCAGTTCTCCTCTGTGCCTCCTAATTCACCTTTCCAAAATCTCTGCCTCTAGCAGCTGTTTGTTGTCCCTTCCTTTGTACTTGGAGGTGCGTGCCTTTAAGAGGGGCAGGAGAGAGAGAGAGACTAATCAGCCAACATGGGGAGGGCCTGGGATAGGCGTGCTGAGGCCATATATAGTAACAGGCAATGGTCATCCGAGAGAAAGGGGTTCTGACACAGGAGGGAATAGAAGGGCAGAAATCCTTCTCTTGAGGTGTGAAAAGGGGTGGTGGGTTTTTTTTTTGCCACAATGGCCCCAAGCTTTTCATGCTGAACTTCATCTCCTGTTGAGTGTTGCCATTTTTATTTTTCTTCTTGTGCATTCTGTTTTCCCCCTTTTTTCTTTTTTCTTTTTTAAAAAGGGGCCTCTTGTCTCCATCCTGTGTTGAATCAGGGCCAGTTCTGCAGTCAAGACACCTGAAGTGGCTCCTTGAGGCGGCCCTAGGAGGGGGGGAGGCACCCGTGCAGGGGAGGGGCTCGACTCCCTCCCAGTGACCAGCCTCCAGTCCCAGTGAAGCCCCTGAAGTCTTGGACTTGGCTGGGGTGTGCCTTGGTGGTGGTGGTGGAAAGCGGCATGGAGTCGCAGCTGATTTATGCAAACCCTGGTGGGGTTTTCAAGGCAAGGGGCCTTCAGAGGTGTTTTGCCGTTGCCGTCCTCTGTGGAGCAAACCCCGTCTTCCTTGGTGGGCTCCCATCCTGGCACTCACCAGGGCCGACTCTGCTCACTTTCCGCAGTTTGATGAGATCAGGCTAGCCGGGGCTGTCCGGGCCACAGTGGATATGCCTCACTAGGTACCCAAAAGCCCCTTTGCATCGCCCCTGTGCAGACGACCAGGTAGATCTGAATAGATTAGGTGGCGCTGGATGGGCCAATGAGATCCTCCCAATGAGACCCAAGGATCTGGCAGAATGACACCTCCTCTCCAGACTGCCGTTCCTGAGGAGAAAACGGTTGTTTTGGAAGGTGGCGTGGTGCTCAGCTGAGGTCCTTCCCCTGCCCAAACCCAGTTCTGGAACCTCATTGCTGAAGGAGTGAGCCGTGACTCACGAAAGCTCCTCCCCTGCCGCAAATGTGGTTAGTCTGTAAGGTGCTGCTGGACTCTGGTTCTTTTCTACTCCTTAAACCCCAGTTAGTTACCCACCCCCAGGAATTTCCCCACCCACAGCTGTCATTCCTTGATGCAGCTGATATCCTGATAGATCCGCCCCCATCTGGAGAGAAGGGGAAGATGGGAGGCTCCAAGCGAAAACCATTGAAGAGCAGATGTTGGGCAGATGTCTAACATGGAGGTTCCTTAAAAGGCTAAGTGTCAAAGGAAAACATACTGTCCTTCTAGTAACAGATGAATTTCACAGGCTGCGGGAGACAGAGTAGATGGAGATCAACTGGTAAAACCCCCATCAGCACTGTCCTCCCCAAATTATCATCCTCTGGCTGAAGACTCTGTCCCTTTGACGGCTGAACACAAATTTCTCAAAAAGGGGGGAATTGCAGGTAGCTGCCCTGATATAGAGTAGAATCCCAAAACAAAAGCCATGTTAAAACTACATTTTATTATTTCAAAAGAAGTTTGCTTTTTTCCTTTCCCCCCTTCACTTTCCCCACTTAAAAAAACAAAAAAACAAAAACCAGCCCATTGAAAAGGTTAGAAGAAACTAAACGTTTCCACAATGTTTTGTGTTAGTTTGGTTGATCCGAATAAAAGCTCTTACATGGCGTCTACTTGCTAATCTGGATTATATCAGGAAGTTTGAGTTCATATCTCAAAGCCTTAATGAGGACCTGGGATGTCTTGGCCATTACGGGTGTTAACCACCTGCGCAAAACTAGGGAAACGATGTCATCATCAAATACGGCAATTGTCTCTTGTATTTTTCTTGATAACATGTTAATTTTGCACAATTATATCCGTGTTGCCTACAGTTATGGTCCTTTAGCTGTACAGCTTACAACTCTTCTCCTTCACGACATGGTGTTTGTGTGTGTGTGAGAGAGAGGGTACATGCCTCAAGCGTGCATCTGACACGATCTAGACCACGAAAGCTTATATTACAATGAAAACTGGTTGCAGTCTGAATTGGGCAAAGCACTTATGGGAACTGAGAACCTGCAATGCTCATGTGACCGTTACACAGGACTTGAGGTGGGGACCCTGGACTAGGGTTCCCAGGTCCCTCTTGGCCACCAGTGAGGGATGGGGAGGGGTAGGGTTGCCAGGTCAAGGTTGGGAAACTCCTGGAGATTTTTTTTTTGGGGGGGGGGGACCTGGAGAAGGCAGGGTTTGGGGAGGATAATGATCTCAGTGGGGTACAGTGCCATGGACTCCACCCTCCAAAGCATCCATTTTCTCCAGGGGAACTGATCTCCGTTGTCTGGAGATGAGCTGTAATTCTGGGGGGTCCCCAGGCCCCACCTGGAGGCTGGCATCCCTACCCTGGACCCAAGCTTTGTACTCGGTAACTAGCTTTGGTGCAACATGAAAGGGGGCGTTTCAAATCCTGAGCTAGCAAAATCTTGCTGAACCCTATGAATACCCTTGGCTGCTCTGAGGTGGTTGCTCAGCGTTAGGTATTTGCCAGAGTCGGGCAGAATGTTGGCCTTCTCCCACATGAGGCACTTGGCAGCAGGGCCTGGGAAATATCCTGCCAGTCAGGTGGAAGCAGCCACAAGGGAGCCTCTGTTCATCCTGAGACTTCCAACGCTGCCGGGACTCAGCTGCAGGGGCAAAGTGGGGCTGGCACAGGCCATCGCGACAAAGGTGGTGGTGATTTCTGTGAGCCCCCCCCCCCCAGCAACCCCCCCCACTCAGGGGGCTTCCGTCCTGAGTCCACCCACCGCCTACCAGCGCTGCTGGAGGTAGACTAGGGCCCTTGGCAGGGCGATCGGCCTCCCCCTTTCCTGCAATCTGCTTCTCTGAACTCTGGCCCTGCGCGAATGGCCAAGAGTGCGAGGGCATTTTCTGCGCTGCGGGTTATCAGCCAGAGTGGTTTATCAGAGCAAATAAGCCTTTAATCTGTCTGTTTGGAACTTCGGCTAGACGACGAACCTGGTGAATTCTGCCACAACACGAGGGTGCAAAGGAAACACAAAGGGTCCGTCAGGGGTCCTTTCGTAGAAAAAGAGGTGCAGGAGCTCATTAGCATAACTCATGAGCATAACTTATATGCATATGCCACACCCCCTGACATCACCGGAAGTGTGTCAGAAGGCAACACCCACCGCTCAGGCTTCACTGGACTGTTTTGGATTGCTAGCTATTGGGGGGTGGGCGTGCAGATCTGCCCTCACGGAGGAGGGAGAGCTTGTACCTGAAGGCGGCCCGGGGTGGGGGCGCTCTGCAACTTACCTGGCTGGTTCTTGCTCCTCGTGGCCTGACTGAGGGCTGCTGGGAGCAGGGGGTGGGGCTTATTGCATTGCCTGCCCCCTGGGCTCCTTACTGCCGGAGCTCCGCTCCTGTGCGCTCCCGCAGGAAATGACCCCTGCGTCCGTCATCTCACATGTATGTTTGGGAAATCTCTATGGGTTCTTAACTCTCAGCATTTCTTTCCTGGCAAAAACCTCTACACCTTGATGGTAAAAACAGGACCCCATTTCAGTCTGCCTGCTGTGATTGCCAACCCTGGTGGGGCCTGGAGACCTTCTGGAATTAAAACTGATCTCCAGATAACAGGGATCAGTTCCCTGGGAGAAAATGGCTGCTTTGGAGGGTGGACTCTGGCAGTCTACCCAGCTGGGCTCCCTCCCCAGGCTCCACCCGAAATCTCCAGGAATTTTTCAACCTGGAGTTGGCAACTCTATGAGTGCTTGCTCAGAGATGAGAAGGGCTGAAAAGAAATCCTCAGCCCAGTTAACCATCAGCAGGTAGAAACCGATTTCCCTCTCTAAACAGGAATGAACCAATGGAAGACGACCGTCTCATGGTCAGGTGATGTTATCTCTGCGGGCTGTGGCCGCTTTTTCAGGGGCCATGGAACCTCCCCTTCAGCAGATGCACTGTGGATATGGGAAGGGAGTGAGACCTGGCAGAGTCCAGGAGGCACCTGGAGGGGCTTTCCACACCGCATTTGTGCTCCATGTTGGCTTCTTCATTGCACGATTCCCCCAGCCCCCTACAGTACCCTCTGCGGGACTTATTCTCCCAGTCGTTTTTTCAGACCATGGCAAAAGGGGTCTGAAAAAACACAGGGGGAAATGTGGGGGGGAAACCGGGAGTGCCGTGAGTGGAAGGAAACGAATGCAATTAAGAAGCCCAGCTTGGGCAAAAACCTGGTCTGAGCCAGTTTGGTGTAGTGGTTAAGTGCGCGGACTCTAATCTGGGAGAACCAGGTTTGATTCCCCACTCCTCCACTTGCACCTGGCTGGATGACCTTGGGCAAGCCACAGTTCTGATAAGAGCTGTCCTTGAAAAAGAGTCATTTGTGTCAAGAGCTCTCTCAGCCTCACCTACCTCACAGAGGGTCTGTTGTGGGGAGGGGAAGGGAAAGGAGTTAGTAAGCTGCTCTGAGACACCTTTGGGTGGTGAGGGGCAGGGTATAAATCCTATCTCTTCTTCTACCTCACAGGGTGTCTGTTGTGGGGAGGGGAAGGGAAAGGAGTTTTTAAGCTGCTCTGAGACACCTCTGGGTAGTGAAGGGCCATGGGGTATCAATCCAGTCTCTTCTTCTTCGTCTGCAAACGTCCTGTCTGCGTTAGCCAGTGGCTGTGGGGGAAGAGGCTCTGGGTCCAAAGAAGAGCTTTCTGCCGCCGCGTTTTCCCTCTTGCGTCACAAATCCAGCTGGCCCTGCCAAGGCCCATGGGTGCGCCAAGCAGCTGGGCTGGTCGGGAAGAGCCTGGGACTGGCAGCCGCAGAGGAAGCCAGAGCCAGGGTTGCCACCTGGGAGTGGCACGGAGCTGCCCGGGGCAGGCGCTCCAGGACAGGGAGTAGCATCCTGTTGCCCGGGCGATGGCCGCAAGAGGCAGAGGCGTCCCTTGGGGAAGGCCTGCCAGACGTGCTCATGAAGCATGCCTGGACGCCTCTCTGTTCAGAAGCGGCAGTCAAGGCGGTCGGAGGGCCCAAGCAGTCCCTCCCTGGAGAAGAGATGAGGGACCCGACTTCAGCATGAGCTTTATTTCAACAAGCTGAGATGAAGGCGGGAAACGGCCAAGGGAATGATGCTCTTTTGCCTCTCGGCGATCTGCTCTTGACTCAGTCGTCCCGTCAAATTCATTCTTCCTCAGGGCAGGAGATTCAGGCTGAGGGTCAAGGGTCTCTGAAGAATACCTCACCGAGAGTGCGGATATGACAGGGCCCCCGCAGTAGTGATAACAGTGAAGTATCAGCTGTTTTTTGTATATTTTAAATACATGCGCGCACATGGTGACTTACCTAGATAACTCTGAGAGAGTCCTTTGTCCTTAGAACATCAGAAGAGCCCTGCTGGATCAGACCAGTGGTCCAACTAGTCCAACATCTTGTCTCACACAGTGGCCAGCCAGTTCCTCTGGAGGGCCAACGACAGGGCATAGAGGCCGAGGCCTTCCCCTGATGTTGCCTCCTGGCTCTGGGGCTCAGAGGCTTAGTACCTCTGAACATGGAGGTTTCCTTTAGTCACCGTGGCTAGTAGCCATTGATAGATTTATCCTCCATTGTGTAGTGGTTAAGAGCGAGGACTCTAATCTGGGAGAACTGGGTTTGATTCCCCACGCCTCCACATGCAGCTGCTGGTGTGACCCTGGGTCAGTCATTAGTTCTTTCAGAGCCGTTCTCTCAAGGGCAGTCCTCAAAAGAACTCTCTCAGCCTCACCTACCTCACAGGGTGTCTATTGTGGGGAGGGGAAAGGAAGGGTGATTGTAAGCCGCTCTGAGACTCCAAGTGAAGGGCAATCTTTTCTCCTCTTCTAATCCCCTCGTGACGCTGATTATTCTTGTGGCCATCACTACACCCTCTGGCAGTGAATTCCACACTTTAATCACTCTCTGTGTGAAGCAGTATTTCCTTTTGTCCACCCTGAACCTACCGCCCATCAGAAGTGGTGTCATGTGAATCCCTCAGGGCCAATTTACTGCATTTTTGCCATGCTCTAGGGTCAGGATGACTTGTCCAGCCTATTACAAAGCAGGCCATGTGGGATTCTCTACAACCCCAGGGGTTGGGGCATGCGTGGGCGGGGTGAGTTCTGAATCCCCGGGTGCTTCTCCCCAACCATTTTTTCACAGTCATGTTCTGTGGCATGAACACCCACAGACAAACAGCAGAATTAGAAGACATTTTTTCTGGAACGAAGATGGGCAAGTTGGAGTCCAACACTCTAACTTGCCCATCTGTGCCTCAGACTGGGGAGGGGGCAAGGTAACTCACTGGGTTGTGCTGTTGTAATGTTGAGTTGGGTTCCGGGCTGTGACTCAGAAGCAGGAGCCGGAGCTGCCCTGTGTGGACAGGGGTCGGCTGGTTTCTCCGTGGCTTGGACAGCGGGGTCCATGAGGGCAGGAAGCAGGGCTAGTCCCCCTGAAGGTGTCCCTAGTTAAAGGCTGCCATCGCTAGTTATGTCGGATAGGAAAGCTCTGTGCCTTGCACAGCAGAGATGCAGCCTGCCCTCTGTCCCTGGCACCAGGCAGCTGACCTCTCCTTGGCAAGGCGACTCGACGGTTACGGGGAAGGAAAGGGGTGTCACCCCTCCTGTGGTGAGCTTGGCAGACCTCAGCTGTTGCATAGTAAACAGGAGATGCTGGCTCACAGCTCTATTGCTAATAATAACTCTAGCATTTATTCTAGGTGTTTTACATACATTATCTTGTGAAATGCAATCCTTACAAGAACTCCGTCTCACGTGTGGTTGAAGGAAACGTAATGCAGCCACGGTACAAAGGTAATAGGCCTGCCTCTGGCCTCTGCCTGGAAGTGCCTCTCCAACGAACCTCCCACTGAGTTCCAGCAGGGAAGAACATAAGAGCCCTGCTGGATCAGACCCGTGGCCCGTCTAGTCCAGCATCACGTCTCACATAGAGGGCTGACCACAGGGCATATAGAGGCCAAGACCTTCTCCTAGTTCTGGGATTCAGAGGTTTAGTGCCTCTGAATGTGGAAGTTCCCCTCAGTCACCAACAGCCAGTAGCCACTGGCAGACCTGTCCTCCATGCATCTATCTAATCCCCTTGTGAAGCTGTTTATTCTTGTGGCCATCACTACCCCCTCTGGCCGTGAATTCCACATTTTAATCACTCTCTGTGTAAAGTGGTACTTCCTTTTGTCTGTCCTGAATCTACTGCCTGTCAACTTCATCATGGGTTGCTCTTGAGTTCTAGTATTTTGGGAGAGGGAGAAAAATTTCTTTTTGTCAGCTCTCTCCATCAGTCTGCTGTAGCATTTGTTAGAAATGTCAGCCTCTGGTGTTAAAAATTATGTTTAAAATGACAGATCTTTTGGGGTGACGAGTTAACATGGGTGTAGAGTAGACCTTCTGACTGACAATTGGTTCCACTTTCCTTGTTAGTCATCCCCCCCCGACCCCCGGACAAGAGAATATCCATAAGATGCTCCATCAATGGAATATTTCACCAATAAGGCCAGCCAGGGTGGAGAGGGACTCTAGTGCTGCTGGTTGGGTTTGTGGTGAAGATAAGGCAAATGTTTGTGTGTGTGTGTGTGTGTGTGTGTGTAGTGGCTTTTCCACTGTGCACAACTTTTGGCTTCAGTGTTATTCCATGGCATCCAATATGACCTAAGCGGAGAACTGTTTCTATGAAATTATGCAGCACTGATTATTTCAAATAATCAGTGGAGGGTTGTATAACACATTGTTACCACAACCAGTGTTCCCTCTAAGCTGAGTTGGTGTGAGCTAGCTCACAGTTTTTTAGCCTCCAGCTCACACCTTTTTGTCTTAGCTCAGGAAGGACGGCTCCAGAGCAAACTGATTTATGCAGCACCCAAATTGCTGGCTCACAACTTTAATGCCAGTAGCCCACAAAGTAGAATTTTTGCTCACAAAACCCCACAGCTTAGAGGGAGCATTGACCACAACTAGATTGGTTTATGTAAAAGTTTGGAAACGGAAATTGATTCCTCAAAGGAAAGACTGGTAGACAAGGGTAAGGACACGTATGTTCTAATGCACCTAATGACATATCAGAAGCGCCACTGAGAAGCTAAACACACAGTGGAAGAAAATAATAATATGTATGGATAATATCTCACTGGAATTTTGACTAAGTAGCTGTTAAGAATATTTGCTTGAAACTGTCTTTATTTTTACATATACTTTTTGATTATATGCTCTTTCTACTTTGGTTTTTTTATGTTGCAATTTTTTAAAAAACAGAAAAAGTCAGGGATTTTGTCGAGTTGCCAACTCTAGCTTGGTGAATTCCTGGAGGTTTTGGGGGGGTGCCTGGGGAGAGTGGAGTTTGGGGAGGGATGTCGTGTCATGGAGCCCCCCTTCCAGAGTGGCCATTCCCTCCAGGGGAGCTGGTCTCTTCTTGGGCGGAGACAGGGGTCATTTCATAAAAAAAGAGGTGCAGGAGCTCATTAGCATAACTTATTTGCATATGCCACACCCCCTGACATCACCGGAAGTGTGTGAGAAGGCAACACCCACCGCTCAGGCTGCACTGGACTGTTTTGGATTACTAGCTATGGGAGGGGGGGAATGCACAGATCTGCCTTCACAGAGGAGGGAGAGCTTGTACCTGAAGGCGGGATTGGGGATGGGGGTCTGCAACTTAGCTGGCTGCTTCTTGCTCCTCGTGGCCCGACTGAGGGCTGCTGGGAGCAGGGGGCGGGGCTTGCTGCATGTGCCTGCCCCCTGAGCTCCTTACTGCTGGAGCTCCGCTCCTGTGCTCTCCCGCAGGAAATGACCCCTGGGCAGAGATCAGTTGTACACTCTGGAGGGCTCCAGGCCCCATCTGGTGGCAGGTAACTAACTCCAGGAGTCTGGCTGTGTAAGTTCCAGTGTTTAGCTTCCTAAATCATATGGAAATACAATTTTGACATCTCTGTTAATCAGTCATTCACTGAGGCCTAACTGTTCTATCGATTGATTGATCGCCTCAGTGACAGCTTATTGTTATTCGACAACTGTACGGTTACTGAAGTTTGCAGCAAAATAGGTAGGCTTAATCAGGTTGTGCACCATTGTTGTGTTGATTACTCTGCCCATATCCTGGAGAAAATGGCCGCCCTTGAGGGTGAACTCCACGGCATTAGACCCCACTGAGGTCCCTCCCCTCCTCAAACCCTGCCCTCCCCAGACCCCACCCCCCAAATCTCCAGGAATTTCCAAACCCAGAGCTGGCAACCTTAAAAATACGTTTCTGGCTTCCTTTGGAAGTGCCTCCCCATCCCAAGACGGAAGAGGCAACAGAAACCCACAAATCAACATTCCGTCCCGTGAGATGGTTGGCTTTTTTCTTGCTTTCTTAATTAAAAAAAAAAAAGTTATGTGATTTAAAATCCATAATGCATACACATCTCCACATTAAGCATCAATTTCATAGCCTTTTCTGAATAATTTCAAGCAATTGTTTTTAGTCATTCCACGGGTTTGCACCAGGAGGAAGCCGACAGTTAACATGGCAGTGAGAACAGCTGATGCTCTTTGTCAAAATGAAAACAGGGGGGGAAACTTGGGATGGTCAAAGTGACGGTTGAGTCACAGCCCACTGAAGGTGGCCCTGCAGGGTTTCCAAGGCAAAGGGATGACAGAGGCGTTTTGCTATTGCCTGGGTAGAGACCAGGATTTCCTTGACGGTCTCCCATCGAAGTATTTACCAGGACGGGTCCTGCCCGACTTCTGAGATTTGATGAGATCGGGGTAGCTGGCGCCGTCCCACTCCGGACAAAGCCAGGCCAGCAGGTAATTAATGTACACGGCACCGGATTTAGAAAAAAACACGCAGAGCCTTGGGTGAGAGTCCCTATTCACCCGCATGCCTTTACATTTTGTGCTCTTCTTGCAACGAAATGCCTCAATGAGCAATGTCATCGGTGTGTTTTTTGCAGGCATGAAATATTTCAACAGGTCATCCGTGGGCTTTTCCCTAATAACAAAGGATAAAAGGAATTACAGTCATAGTTACGCTCACTAGTAAAATAATGTTGAGCTCTGCAAGCACAGTTCCTGATGTTGAAGTGCCCACCCCCTCCCCCCAAACCTAAACCAGGGTTTGCCAGCCTCAGGGTGGGGCCTGCAGATCCCACCAAATTACGCGTAATCTCCAGATTACAGAAACCGGTCCCCGTGGAGAAAACAGAGCTTTGGTGAGTGGCCTCGGTGGCACGGTGCCCTGCTGGGTTCCCGCCCCTCCTCAGACCCCACCCTCCACAGGCTGCACCCCCAAAATCTCTAGAAGTTTCTGAACCGGAGCTGCCAACCCCAGCCTCTGAGCGCCACCGGATCTGCTGCGTGGCTCACTCTGGACTGGAATGGGGGCTGCTGCCATGAAGGAAATTCCACGTCCCAAGTTCTGACAAGCGGATACATGTCTGGTGTCTTCCACTATAGGTGCAGGAGGAGGAGGAGGAGGAAGAGATTGGATTTATACCCCATGGCCCTTCACTACCCAAAGGAGTCTCAGAGCAGTTTACAAACTCCTTTCCCTTCCCCACAACAGACACCCTGTGAGCAGTGTTCCCTCTAAGCTGAGTTAGTGTGAGCCAGCCCACAGTTTTTGAGCCTCCGGCTCACACATTTTTGTCTTAGCTCGGTAAGGAGGGCTCCAGAGCAAACTAACTGATGCAGTAGCCAAATCGCTCGCTCACAACTTTAATGCCGGCAGCTCACCAGGTAGAATTTTTGCTCACAAGGCCCCACAACTTAGAGGGAGCATTGCCTGTGAGGTAGGCGGGGCTTAGAGAGAGCTCTGAGTGAGAACTGCCCTTGAGAGAACAGCTCTGACAGAATGTGGCTTGCCCAAGGTCATCCAGCAGCTGCGAGTGGAGGAGTGGGGAATCAAACCCGGCTCTCCCAGATTAGAGTCCGCGCACTTAACCACGACACCAAACTGGCTCCTCTACACCAAACTCCTCTACACCAAAGGGAGTGGTTCAACCATTTCAAAGGATGAGTTGTGTCCCCATTCTGAAGAAGAGATGCACAAATGCACCTCTAGGGTCACCAGGTCCCCCCGGCCACCAGAGGGGATGGGGGGATGGGGTTGCCAGATCCAGGTTGGGAAACGACTGGAGATTTGGGGAGGACAGGGGGCTCAGTGCAGCACAAGGGCGGAGAGTCCAGCCTCCAAAGCACCCCTTTCTCCAGACTGACTGATCTCTGTAGTCTGGAAATGAGCTGTAATCCTGGGGGATCCCCAGGTCTCTCCTGGAGGCTGGCATCCCTATGCCCTTCTCAGATTTTGCCACTAATCAGGATGTTTCAGGGTCTGTGCGCAGCACACCGGATTTCTTGCCAGTGTGGGAATAGCTTGAGCTTTTGGAGGTACAATTAATGCTCCCCAAATGTACCTTTCAGGTGATTCTAATAATATGAGTGTCTTGGACAACAATTTCAAATTCCTAGAGCATGAAGAAATATCCTAACTATTTAAATACCCCAGGAAGCTGAGTGAATCAGTCTGTGAATGAGGTCAATGTTTGCTTACAGAGAGAGTCATTACACTGTGATGTAATAATGCCTTTTTAGTTGACTTGACATTTTTTCAAGGTGCCAGACTCAACAGTCAGCTTGCTGGGAGGCTTAGGAAGGGCAGCAGGCTTGTAGAGTCATGCCCTTGCGTTGTCTTAGGGACTCTGTGTCTGCAGCATGATTGTGCCTGCTATGGAGTCGATCGAGGCAGAGGGACTTGTCAGAAAAGCAATGGCCAACTGCATAGGGACTCTGTGTCTGCAGCATGATTGTGAAGTGAAGGGGAGACCTTCCATTTCTGCCTGCTATGGAGACGATCGAGGCAGAGGGACCTGTCAGAAAAGCAATGGCCAACTGCTACATCAGAGATGCTGCTTCCCTTTCAGGGTTATGCAGTGAGTGGGCGTGACTTGCACTGAATTTATTAAAGCCGCTTCTGACATACACAACAGAGGAGTTCCTGGACCTGTTGAGCCGGTTTATCTGGAGGGCAAACAATAAGAATATAACGATTGTAATTAGGACGAGGCGGGTGCAAAAAAAAAATTAATGAGAGCAACTCTAAAGTCAGTGCGAGTGACTTTCAAGGGCTTCTCCGCACACAAGACTGAATGCCTCTAGACTGACCACGGACACGACGCCGGGGACAGGACGCCAATGGTGGAGCAAAAGATATGGCTCGAATGTGCTTCTCCTCCAGAAAAATGTAAGTGTGACGTAAGAAATGGAAATCTGGCTGTTTAAAAATGACACGGGCGAGTCTGGTTGAAGGAAAGGGAAGGCTTCAAATAAGTACAGAGAGAGGATGGAAAACTTAAGTTCCACATTCCTGAATTTTGAATCTGAGTGTCGAGGTTATGAAGCAAAAAGAAGGGACTCTGATGTGAAGCTGGGAAGAAAATGTGCTAATTAAAAGAAAAAGAAAAAAGAGGAGTGGGAGGAGAAAATTTCCTTTACGTTTAAAGAGGGCAAAAGTCTGAGGGGCGAAAACACTTTTTTACCACAGCAGAAGTTTTTGGGAAGGAGGTTCTCTTCCCTGAGGAATTACCTCCCCTGAGAAGTTCATTTGGGATACGTGAATGTGTGTGAGGACAGAGCGACAGAGAGCTCTGGCCAGTTCTGGCTCTCTGAGGATGTGTTTCTCCACAAAAATGTGTGTTTCTCCACAAAAAATAGGTCTCATTGTTTCTCCACAAAAAATAGGTCTCATTGTTTCTCCACAAAAAATAGGTCTCATTGTTACACCACGTTTTTATATTAATGCTGAAAACATCTTCTGGGTGCCTCCCAGAATTTGATGAGGGAGCCAGCCCTGGGTTTCCAGAGAAAGCCAGCGTGGTGTAGTGGTTAAAGTGTTGGACGAGGGTCTGGGAAACTCAGGTTTGGATCCCCACTTTGCTATGGAGGCTTGCTGGGTCACCTTGGGCCAAGCACACACTTTTAGCCGAACCTACCTCACAGGGTTGTTGTGAGGCTAAAATGGAGGAAAGGAGAATGGACATAAGCTGCTTCGGGTACTCTTTGGGGAGAAAGGCGGGGTATACATAAAATAAATAAGTAAAGTCTCATCTTGCATTTATGTTCAGCTAGGTGGGCTCTGCAAATAAGTGTGAGGGAACACCAGTGTCTCCTCCCTGTTGCCCCAAAACACGGTGGAGGGGCGTTTCCCGACTGTGCTCAAGGAAGCAATGGTCCGCCCTCTCTTTAAAAAACCATCTCTAGACCCGGCCGAATTGGCCAACTATCGGCCGGTGTCTAATTTGCCCTATTTGGGCAAACCTATAGAGAGGGCGGTGGCGTTACAGTTACAGGGCTTTCTGGAGGATGCTTCAGTCTTAGATCCCTTCCAGTCCGGCTTCCACCCGGGCCATGGGACCGAGACGGCTTTGGTCGCCCTGACTGACGATCTCCGGAGACATCTGGATCGAGGCGGTGTGGCGGCACTGGTGTTGTGGATGCTTCAGTCTTAGATCCCTTCCAGTCCGGCTTCCACCCGGGCCATGGGACCGAGACGGCTTTGGTCGCCCTGACTGACGATCTCCGGAGACATCTGGATCGAGGCGGTGTGGCGGCACTGGTGTTGTTAGATCTGTCGGCAGCGTTTGACACGGTCGACCACCAGTTGCTGACCCATCGCCTCGCCGACGTGGGGATTCAGGGGCTTGCCCTTCAATGGTTTGCCTCTTTCCTTCAAGGTCGGGGACAAAGGGTGGCTTTCGGGGA
>NW_015160849.1:186643-194124 GCF_001447785.1 Gekko japonicus | reverse complement strand
CGGGGTATAAATCTGATTAATAAATAATAATAATAATAATTAATAATTAAGGGGGGAACCCTGAAGTGTCACTGAGCTGGCAAAAGGCAGGTGCTTTCTTCCATATAAGCCAAAGAGGAGGGGTATGAGCACAGACTGGAAGGAAGAAAACCATCCACTTCTTTTTTTTTTTTAAATACATTTTTTATTCTTTTACTCAAAAGTACAGTCAAATGCCTAAGAAGGGTTGAACTCTCCCTGGGTAATAATGGACACACCAGGAGAATTTACAAAATTCCGCATGGAACCACACGGCTGGAGCAATAATGACAGTCATCTAAAAAGACCAAAGTCTGAGTCCAGCAGTGGCACCTTGAAGACCAAAAAGGTTTTATTCTGGGGATAAGCTTTCGTGTGTGCACACGCACACTCCTTCAGATTTAAAAAGGTAGATAAGCAGCCACCGTATAGTTATTTGTGCAAATTAAAATTCTGTGCTATCATTTCCCTCAAAAATAAAAAAGAGTGATCTCAGGAAACATACAATGAAAAGAAAGAATACACAAATATACAGCTTCCACATGGACTAAAATGCCAAAACCGCTTCCACTGGGGGTATTGCATTTTATCCAAGTCAGTAGGTGACTTAGAGTGGCCCAATCTTTACGGAGAATGTTTGTGTTTTGAGCTCTCCACAACTTTTAACAATTTAATTCTTAGATGTGTCTCGTTTGTCTGAGTCTCGTGTGCCTGAGAGCTGAGTCTGAGGAACCACCGGGAGCTGGGAGCACAAAACCCTTAGAGCATATTTACTACACTTTTACCCCACCCTCCTCCTCAACAGGGTCTGAAAGAGGTTTACATCATGCTCCTCTCCTTTATTTTATCCTCACAACAACCCTGAGAGGTAGGCTGGTTGGCCCTCGGTGAACCAAAAGCAACAAGCACAAATGCTCGGGCTGGATCAGGCCAACGTTCCTCCTCGGCAGGAGGAGGAGCCCGGCAGGTGCCTCAGGGTTTTCACAGGCAGGGTATGTAAGATGGCGGCGGCCTTCCCCTGTCCTTTGTCCCCACCGTTTAGTATTTGCATATATTTATTATTTTTATTTCCTTCATTTATACCCCGCCTTTCTCCCCAATGAGGACCCAAAGCAGCTTACATCGTTTGCCTCTCCTCCATTTTATTCTCACAACAACCCTGTGAGGGAGGATAGGCTGAGCATGTGTGACTACCCCAGGGTCACTCAGCAAGCGTCTGCAGCCGTGTCAGGATTTGAACCTGGGTCTCCCAGGTCCTAGTACAGCACTTTATCCACTCCACCCCATTGTCGCTCTCTAGAGTGTTCTGTCTCTAGAGACAGAAATTCCATTAAGGTATCACAGCTGCTCTCATTCGATAGGCCTCTCCTCTCTCTGAATTGGTGTAATCTTTTTTCAGACGACATAAGCCAATGATCAAACCCACAAAGAAAGCTTAAGAATAGTCTGGCCTGGTTTCTTGAAAGCAATCCTGAGTCTAGACTGCTGGCAAGCTGCTTACAGCTTCCAAAAAGGTTTAGGAAGTCCAGCCGTGGTGCTGCCAGGGGGAGGCAGAGCTCACCCACAGGCTGCCGATCCGGATTAGCATCTCTCAGTCACCACAAGTTCCACACCGAGGTCAAAGAAGCCTGAGAAAAATGATCTTCCCTCTTTCCCCCTCTGCACGGCTCCGTCCTAGAATGTCTCCCGATGGTCCTGAATATCGTTTGATGCCAAACAAATATTATCCTGTCCATTTTGACCTGGATGTATGGCTCACATCTCATAGGTAGTGGTAGGACTTCGAAGAAGCCTTGTTATAAACAGAAAGCATTCTCCTTGCTCCCAACTCAGTTACAAGTCTACTGCGGCTATTGAACATGAGGACGTTTTTCTGATATAGGTGGATGCATTTGTATATAGCGATTATCTGATGTCTGTTGTAACCATCAGAAGCCCGTAGCTTGACAGTCCTTGTTGCACGCCTGAGGAAGGAGGCAACCACCGAAAGGTCTTTGGTATTTCCTTTATTTTAGATTTGGGCGGGTACCCACGTTGGTCGGAAGCAGCAGAACAAAGTTTGAGACCAGGGGCACCCTGAAGACCAACAAAGTTTTCTTCTGGGTAGAAGCTTTCGTGTGCAGGCACACTGCTTCAGATCCCCGAAGATATCTCAAGATATCTGAAGAAGTGTAAAGGTAAAGGTTCCCTTGCTTGAAAGCCAGTCGAGTCCGACTCTAGGGTTGCGGTGCTCATCTCCGTTTCAAAGCCGAAGAGCCAGCGCTGTCCGAAGACGTTTCCGTGGTCATGTGGCCGGCATGACTAGACACCAAGGCGCACAGAACGCTGTTACCTTCCCACCAAAGTGGTCCCTATTTATCTACTTGCAATTTCTTCCTTTCGAACTGCTAGGTTGGCAGGAGTGAAGAAGTGTGCATGCTCACAAAAGCTTATACCCAGAATAACACTTCGTTAGTCTTAAGGGTGCCATTAGACTCACACTCACTCAGCTTAGAGGGAACACTGCTCTGGAGCCCTCCTTCCTGAGTCAAGACAGAAATGTGTGAGTCGGAGGCTAACAAACTGTGAGCTTGCTCACACTCACTCAGCTTAGAGGGAGCACTGCTCTGGAGCCCTCCTTCCTGAGCGAAGACAGAAATGTGTGAGCCGGAGGCTAACAAACGGTGAGCTAGCTCACACTAACTCAGGTTAGAGGGAACACTGCTCTGGAGCCCTCCTTCCTGAGTCAAGACAGAAATGTGTGAGCTGGAGGCTAACAAACAGTGAGCTAGCTCACACTCACTCAGCTTAGAGGTTGTAACCCAAGTTCCCTCTAAGCTGTGGAGTCTTGTGAGCAAAAATCCTACTTTGTGAGCCACTGGCATTAAAGTTGAGAGCCAGCAATTTGGCTACTGCACAAATTAGTTTGCTCTGGAGCCATCCTAGGTCCTGAGCGGAGACAAAAATGTGTGAGCTAGCTCACACTCACTCAGCTTAGAGGGAACACTGGTTGAGCTCATGTCTAAGCTATTGATAGTCCCGGGCAGAGGAAAGCGGCTGTACCTACCAAAGGTGCCATGATGGCATTTCATCAGCATGGGTCTCCTTCGCTGCCAGAGGCGCCCCAGCCACTCCATGGTCGCCCATAGGATCAGATGGCATGCTGGCAGCACAGGATCTCGGGGTCACCTGAGGGAACGTAGCTTCCTGGGGAAGCCGCAGGGCAGTCCTTCCTGCTACGTCATACCTGCCAAGTGCCGTCAAGTCAGAGCCGGCTGATGACGACCCCAGCAAGGGGCTTTCAAGGCAGGTGGGCAGCAGAGGTGGTGGGCCTTTGCCTCCCTCTGTCTTGAGTCTCTTCCTTGGTGGTCTTCCTTCCAGGCACTGACCCTTACCAGACTGGGGTATCCTGCACTGCCTTTCCTCCCTCCCGCCAAGTTAGGTAGAACCATATTCAGTGGCCAGCGTCACTTGAAGCTCTGGGGCCTGGAGATCTAGGGTTGCCACGTTCGGGTTGGGAAATTCCTGGAGATTTGGGGGGTGGAGCCAGGGGAGGGTGGGGTTTGGCAAGGGGAGGAACCTCAGCAGGATATGATGCCATAGACTCCACCCTCCAAAGCGGCCATTTTCTCCAGGGGAACCGATCCCTGGAGGTCAGTCATAATTCTGGAGGTTGGCAGTTCCACCATCGATCCAGTCTAGACTACAGAGATTAGTTCCCCCGAAGGAAATCGCAGCTTGGGGTGTGAGGAGTGGTTAGGTCTGTGTCGTCCCATCCTTAGTGAGTCCCTTCCCCAATCCTGCCCTCCCCAGGTTCCCTCCCCAAGTATCCAAGAACTTCCCAAACCAGAGTTGGCGACCCAAAATAGCTCCAGGCCACATTCCCATACCCCACTCCATTTTGTGGTCACTTTTGGTGTAGTGGTTAAGAGCACAGGCTTTAATCTGGGAGAACTGGGTTTGAGTCCCCGCTCCTCCACATGCAGCTGCTGGTGTGACCGTGGGTCAATCACAAGTTCTCTCAGAGCTGTGCAGTCCTTGAAAGAGCTCTCTCAGCACCACCTCCCTCACAGGGTGTCTGTTGTGGGGAGGGGAAGGGAAAGGAGTTTGTGAGCTGCTCTGAGACTTTCAGTGAAGAGTGAGGTATAAATCCATTCTCTTCTCTTCTTCTTTAAGAGTGGTGCTGGAGTCGAAGGGAACAGAGGAACTGGCATTTTTATCTGTGGAAGATATAAACAATACGTCTTCCTCTTAGTCATGGTTTTTATCGCCGTTTTAGCTCATGCATTGCTTGGAACAACAGATTTTATTTTTAAATGCTCTTATTATTTGAAGCAATCACGTAGTTCAGCAATATCAATGCTCTGATGGGCAGTTTTAGGTGATGCTGATCTGACTCCTCCCAGGGAGAGACCGGAAGCTCTGTGCTGAGGAGGGGCTTTGTGTCCCCAATCTGTACTGTAAAGTTTGCTCTATAACAACCGCTGCACATCTTTTTCACGGATTGTCTGCATTTTTAATTGGGGTGGGTTGTGATAAAAATCTCAGTGATGAGATGGGCCATCTCTGAAGCCTTTTTGTCAGGGCTAGGGAGCCAGCGAGAACTATGACAGGGGAGATGAATGGAGCTGCCACGCTGCCACGTGAGCCGGGCCTTTTTCCAGTAAGCCCTCATAGACCGCTGTTCGTTTTACAGACCCGTAAGGAGGGCAAGAGGCTTTGCAGGCCAACGTAATGCCAGAGCTCCCGCACGGCTCTTTTGCTCAGCCATGACTCATCCGGTTTGCACGGCACGAGCTCAGCCTCTTCTCTGCTGAACACCAAGCAAGTTTTGGCAGGATAATTGCTGCCTCCAGCATGCGAGGGAACAGATGGATCATCATATTGTTGACACTGAGACTTTGGGGTGCATCCAGCCCTCCCAGGAGGGCCATGCGTCAGAGGCACAATTCAGCCAAGGTGAAGCGTTTTTCAGCCCCGCTGAGAGATTTAAACAGGAGAGAGGAACTTCTTTTGCTATCCCTTCTGGAGTAATGGCACCTGCTGAGGATTGACTTCTTTTGTTCTTTTCCTCAGGGAAATTTGCGGAGATTTGGGGGGGGAGCCCTGGGAAGGGAGGGGTCTGAAGAGTAGCAGGACCTCAGCAGGATAGAATGCCTTAGAGCCAGGGTGTCAAACATGCGGCCCGGGGGCCAGATCAGGCCCCCAGAGGGCTTCTATCAGGCCCACAGTGGAACTGGCTGTCTTCTGCTTCTTCTTCCAGTTCTGCTGCTGCTGTGTCATCGTAGCTTTGCAGAGCTTACAGATACACACCTGAACAGCATATTCAAGATTGCAACGGCCCAGACATTTTGATGCAATAATTCAGAGGAAGAGGTGTCAGTTATCAGACTCTGTGAAAAAAACAAAATATTGCAAGAGTGCTCATGTTTTAAGCATGTTTTTATTTTAAGTAAAAAAAAACCCTTTGTGTTTGTGCCCGTTATAAAGTTCATATCTCCACTACCTGGCATTACATGTTATGACACGCGTGGCCCGGTCCAACAAGGTCTCGTTTATGCCGGATCCGGCCCACATAACAAATGAGTTCGACACCCCTGCCGGTAGAGTCCACACTCCAAAGCAGCTATTTTCTCCAGGGGGATTCATATCTGTTGTTTGGAGATCAGCTGTAATTCTGGGAGATCTCTAGGCCTCATTTGGAGCCTGAAAGCCCTGGTGAGGGACAAGGCCTAAATGTCTTCACAAGAGGCCGGAAGGCAACCCAGGAGAACTAGCTCTATCTGCCGGCAAATGGAGAGGAGGAAGATCTGGGTACTGGCCCTTCTTCTTCTTCTTCTTCTAGAGACGCCAATCTCCAGATAGGGCCTGGGGATCTCTCCAAATGACAACTGGTCTCCAAACTACAGAGAACAAATGACAACTGGTCTTCAGACTACAGAGATCCGTTCTGGAGAAAATGGTTTCTTTGGACAGCGGACTTTATGGCATCACATCCCTCCCCAAACTCTGCCCTCCCCAGGCTCCAGGAATTTCCCAACCTGGAGTTGGCAACCATTTCTGAGGCCTGGGATGGGGGAAGGGACCCTTCAGTGAGGCCCTGAACTAGTGGTGGATTTTTACTCATATGTGCAGTATTCAGCCATGGGCTGCCTATCGGTTGTTTGCTTTTCATCGCGGCCTTCCTTCAAGGACTCAGGAAGGTGTACATGATTCTCCCGCCCCCATTTATCCACACAACGACCCTGTGGGGCAGGTTAGGCCGAGGGCGAGTGATGGGCTCTGGGTTATGCCCAGTCAGCTTTATGGCAGTGGAGTGAGGATTTGAACCTGGCTCCCGCACAGTCTTATGACTGCGTCACGTCCTGTTCCTCTGCCAAGGGGAGCACCACAGGGCCTTGGCCAAAGCTCTCCTGCAACTCCTGATGAAACGCCTACGACTATCCAAAATGTTTTCTGGAATTTTGGGGTGGAGCGTGTTTTGCTCTCGTCTCCCATCCTCAGCAGTTGCCAGAGGTAGCACGGGACAGGATGTACTCCGTGTAAGCCCTGAGTTTCAGTCTAGACCAAACATTTCTTCCGAAGTGATCAGAGGCTGGGTGGATGCCATCCAGGGGTCAGCAGTTCAGAGCCCAGAATGAGGCTGAAAGATAAACTAGCCTCTCGAAAGATAATCAAATCCGCAAAACACTGAGCTCCCCGGCAGAAAGGGAGAGAGAGCCTGCAACAGTTATTTACACGACTCCAGATGCTTCTCTGAGGCCACCACCCTTAGCACACTTTCCTGGGAGTAAGCCTAAGGTGGGCACCTGCCAAGGCCCAGGTCTTCCAGTGGGGCCTGCTGCCACCGCCCCCCACCCACTCAGCTCCCCTACTTCTTGTCAGGGAAGGAGGAGGGGTGAGTTTTAGTGAAGAAGGCAGAACCACCTGGGGCACCTTGACTGCTGAGAGCACTGACGGATTTCTCTGCTGCTGCAAACACCAGAAGAGCCCTGCTGGATCAACCCAGTGGTCCCTCTAGTCCAGCATCCTGTCTCACATAGTGGCCAACCAGATCCTCCAGACAGCTGACAACAGGGCATAGAGGCCGAGGCCTTCTCCTGATGTTGCCTCCTGGCACTGGCATTCAGAGGTTGACTGCTTCTGAATGCGGAGGTTCCCCTCAGTCATCACTATGGCTAGTAGCCACTGACAGGCCTGTCTTGCAGTTAGGCTTGCCAAGTCCCCCCGGGGGGCGGGGAAACCCCTGCTCCAGAGGCCCGTTCCCCGCCGCCGGTGGATCGGGCCCCGGGGGAACCCCACCCCCAAAGCACGTGACGTGCACGTCACCTGGAAGGGCGACCACGCCGGGCACGCTGGGGGCGGGGCCACGGTCATCCAAGGGGAAACTTTATGGTTTTCCCTCGGATGGTCGTGGCCCCGCCCCCAGCGTGCCTGGCGTGGTCGCGTCACTTCCGGGTGATGTGGTTGCGGGGGGGAGGGGT
>NW_015160849.1:170814-186383 GCF_001447785.1 Gekko japonicus | reverse complement strand
TTTTACTTTTGGGGGGATTTAAATATCCCCTATATATTTTTTCAACTTTTTAGATTTTTCTGCACACCTGGGGACTGCTCCAAGTGTGCAGGAAAATCTCTCTGCCCCCCAAGTGCCCCCGATGTGCGGATTTAGATATCTGCATGGAGGGGGCAACTTGGGTATCAGATATATAGATGATTCTTCAGTTATGCAGAGACAATATTTTTTCAGAAGTATTGCAGGGCAGTCATTCCTTGTGAACGACGTGTTCATTTCCTTCTGCCCTCTCAGTGTCAAATGCATTTTGCAGGTTCAGTTAGAAAACTCAAAACAGCTCTCATTCCCAACCCTGAGGCCAACTGGACCATAATTGATGTGGGCACCTCTGAGACCGACCCTAACCTAGAAGTGGGCATGCACACGGAAGCTTAAACCTTCAGGAAAACTTTGTTGGCCTTAAAGGTGCCACTGGACTCAAACTTCGTCCTGCCGCTTCAGGGTTGTTGTTTTTTTAAAAAAAACCTCTTTGTTCTTTTTTAGAAATGATGGTGAAGGAAGTGTGCATATTCAGTGGGGAAAAATGCAAAGCCCATTGCAGTTATATTATTTTTCTTACCCGGTGCATTAAAAATAGTTCTTTTTCTTATATTAACAGTATGCAGTATATCCTGGAAAGACCATCTTTTTAGGGGGGGATGTTGACTGTCTTTATTTCACCTTAACATTCATGAGAAAATGTGGTGTAGTCGTTCGAATCTGAGACATCCAGGTTCAAATCCCCACTTGTGCCACGGAAACATGCTGGGAGACCTTGGGCCCACTCACATGCTCTCAGTGTAGCCTACCTCACAAGGTTGTTTTGAGGAGGGGAGGAGGACAATCTAAACTATTTCAGGTCCCCATTGGGGAGGAAGATGGGGTATAAAAGAAGTAAAATAAATAAAATAAACATTAGCATCTCGGGCCAACAATATTTTCTATGTATTTCCCCCAGTGAAAGATGCCTGAGAGAAATATTCCAAAGCTTGCAATACTATTTTGCAGCACTAGAGGGTACACAGGCTCTGTGAAACTCACAATTTCCAGTGACGCTTAGGAGTAGCAATAAAGTGCCTGACCCGTAGCTAAGGTTGCTCCTGAAACGTGACATTTGAATTTTTTAGTGGGCAAATACGTCAGAAGTGCTCAGTTAAAAGGCATATGTTGCTGACTCTGTGTTGCCAACTGGACCGGTTTGGTGTAGTGGTTAAGTGAGTGGACTCTAATCTGGGAGAACCGGGTTTGATTCCCCACAACATATTTTTCAGTTGTTCCCAAAATCTCCCCCCCCAAAAAAGGGGAGAAATGGCTTCTTTCCACGGCTTTGAAATTTCCAGAAATGGGACATCTCTAATTATACCCCACTGAGGACCCTCCTTGCCCCAACCCTGTCTTTCTGAGGCTCCACCCCCCAAATTCCCATGTATTTCCTGACCTGGAGTTGGCAGCCTTAATATTGCTGCAGGCAGTAAGGTCAGGCGAGACCCCCACCAGCTGCAGCAATACAAGCCCCGCCTTTCTCCTCCATGATGACCGTGGCACCACTGGCCAGGCCGGGCTTCATTGGGCTGCCACCAGCCTGTCTGGGCAGGCACCACCCACCTGAGAAGGGTGCCAGCTCTGGGCTGGGAAATTCCTGGGGATTTTTGGGGTGGAGCCTGGGGAGGGCGGGGTTAGGGGACTAGGGTTGCCAGGTCTGACTTAGGAAATATCTGGGGACTTTGGGGGTGGAGCCAGGAGACTTTGGGGGTGGAGCCAGGAGCAAGGATGTGACATCGCTTTTGTGATGTTATGAGGTGATTGAACGCCAGAGGGAGTTCTGGCCACCACATTTAAAGGGACCACATTCCTTATAAATGCTTTCCCTCCATAGGAAATAATAGAGGATGGGGCACCTTCTTTTGGGGCTCCTACAATTGGACCCCCCCCCTTGGTCCAATCTTCTTGAAAGAGTTTTTTTCCCCAGGAGAGGCACCACCAGCTATGCAGAAAATTTGGTGTGTCTGCCTCAAAAAACAGCACCACCAGAGCCCCAGACACCCACGGATTGATTCCATTATACCCTATGGGGACCAGTCTTCCTGGGGTATAATGGAGCACCCAGCGGCCATCCCCCCCCCACTTTCTGACAGTAGCGGGAGGGGCTCCAAGCCAGGGGATCCCCTGCCCCCAACTGGGGATTGGTGACCCTATAGGGGAGGGACCTCAGTACGGGACAGAGCCATAGAGTCCACCCTCCAATGGAGCCCTTTTCTCCGGCAGATCCGGTCTCCTTAGCTGTAATCTCCAGGCACCACCCTCCAGGTTGGCAACCCTAAGAGAGCCAGTTTGGTGTAGTGGTTAAGTGTGTGGACTCTAATCTGGGAGAACCGGGTTTGATTCCCCACTCCTCCACTTGCACCTGCTGATGTGACCTTGGGTCAGTCACAAGCTCTGGCACAGCTTTCCTTGAAAAAGAGCAGTTTGTGTCAGAGTTCTCTCAGCCCCACCCACCTCACAGGGTGTCTGTTGTGGGGAGGGGAAGGGAAAAGGAGTTTGTAAGCCGCTCTGAGACTCCAAGTGAAGGGCGGGGTATAAATCCAATCTCTTCTTCTTCTCTCTAAGCTAGGACCTGAGGATAGAACAACACATATCCTGTCAATAAATATGTGTTTCAAACATCTCCAAATAGAATAATAACTTTAAAATTACATATTTTTACAACAATCTGAATTCCCCCATTCAGACGCTTAATCATTCCCAAGTCAACATTCAGTAACTCCTGAAGGAACTGACTTAACTTTTGCTCGAAAGGAAATCTCTCATTATGACCAATTACCATCACATACCTGCAAATTATTGCACGGAAGGTTTGGAATCAAGAAAAATCTGTGTCTGCCTATCCCACCCTGCTGGTGTTGGGCACTCCCTTTCTGGACTAGGTGGAGAACCCAGCCCACCTCCAGGAATTTCCCAGGCTGGAATTGGCAACCCTAACTGACTATAGGGGTGCGCGTGTGCGTGTGCGTGGGGTAATTGCCACACCTCCTGCTGGTAAATATGGATATGCTTGGTCTTCACGCTCCTGCAGTTAAAACTGGGTTAGACATAGATAAAGGTATTTGGGAGGGGCCGTGGCTCAGGGGCAGAGCACCTGCTTGGCATGCAGAAGGTCCCAGGCTCAACCCCCATCATCTCTAGTTAAAAGGACCAGGCAGCAGCAGGAGATGTGAAAGACCTCAGCCTGGGAACCTGGGGAGCCACTGCCAGTCCACACAGACAGCGCTGGCTTTGATGGACCCGTGGTCGGATTAAGTCTAAGGCAGCTTTCATGTGCGTTCATTAAATGGAACAGTTCCTCCACTCTCTAATTCATCCCAGGCTCTTGGAAGCCCTTTCTGTTCGACATCTAATGGCCCTCTGGAGAGGAGAATGATCTTTTCTCTCTGTTCTCTTCTTCAGCCAATAGCTACAGATGTTTCCTCAATGGACACAAATGACGAGAATATGTTTTTCCATCGCTTTTGCTAGCTGGTGGGTGCTAACGAGCGGACACACCTCCCACTCCGGTATCCGGCTTGTACATTTGTGTGGCCAGCTACGGTTTTCATGTGGAATGCAGGCAGAAGAGATGGAAATGACTGTAATTGGCTGTGGGGCTCGAACGTCAGGGCAGAGGGAGTGAGTGTTGAGGCTTCTTCCCAGACTCATGTCACCTGGGTGCATGCCGGCTGAATCACACTTCCGCTTGTTTGCAAATTATAAATATCACTTGAGTCCGTCTTCGTAAAGAGACAGACAGTATCCAAGGCTGCTCTGTGAATTTTCCTACAGTATGGAAAACGGTTGACTGCAGGCAGGGGTCATTTCGTAGACAAAGAGGCGCAGGAGCTCATTAGCATAACTTATTAGCATAACTCATTTGCATGTGCCACACCCCCTGACATCAGAAGGCAACGCCCACCACTCAGGCTCCACTGAACTCTTTTGGATCGCTAGCTATTGGGGGAGGGGGAACGTGCAGATCTGCCCTCACAGAGTTGCTAGCTATGGGGTGGGGTGACGTGTAGATCTGCCCTCACAGAGGAGGGAGAGCTTGTACCTGAAGGCGGGCTGGGGGGGGGCAGCTCTGCAACTTACCTGGCTGCTTCTTGCTCCTCGTGGCCCGACTGAGGGCTGCTGGGAGCAGGGGGTGGGGCCTGTTGCATGTGCCCGCCCCCTGGGCGCCTTACTGCCGGAGCTCCGCTCCTTTGCACTCCTGCAGGAAATGACCCCTGACTGCAGGAAACAATGAGTGATTCCACACTAGACCTTAAATCCTGGTTCAGCCCTGTCCCCGAACATACATTCTACACTAAAGGCGAGTTCACCCCCGTAATTATCTCGGGGTATTTTTTTGTTTCCACATTACATTGAGGTCACCCCGGTTTCGCCCCTCACTTGTCCCGGGATAAACGGATCCTGTTATTACCAGGGATAAATGCCAGGTATTGTGTCATGAGTTGAACTTTGATAAAACCAGGGGTGAGATCCAAGTGTGGAAAGGACCAATATTTCAGAAAGAAACAGCCTCTTTATACCCTCCACCATAGACTACAATCCCTAGTTCCCCAAGGCTGCAGCGTGGGCGAGTCCCTTGGTTTTTATGTGGCTCTCTTCCATAATACGGCAGCATCAGATTGCAACTCGATACCATAACGCCGGGGTCCCCAACTTTATTTGAGCTAACAGGCATGTTTGGGATTCTGATGCAATGTGGTGGGTGCAGTCGCAAAATGGCTGCCACAAAATGGCTGCCGCAGGGGGTGGGGCCAGCCAAAAAATGGCTGCTGCCGCTGACCTTCAGGCCCACGGTGAAAAGCCACGTGCTTTGGTGGCAGCTGCTGCTAAAGCAACGTTTTTAAAAACCTGACAAGCCAATCCAATCTCTAGTGGTCAATTAGAAGGCTGGTTGGGCGAAAGCAAGGCCCACCTGTCCCCACCCACTTTTGAAAAGCCCTTGGAGGGCACCATGGGGCCTACGGGCACGACGTCAGGGACTCCTTCTGCCCCAGCATGTCACAGTCCTGGCACTGTTCCTACTGGGGACCCCCGGCCACGTTGAGCTCCAGGGGTCTGGGTGGGCATCAGGACTGGCGCTCTTCCTGGAGCACCGCAATGGCAAGCTGTATGGCAGAGTTGCCAGGGAAGAGGAATGCCTCAGGCGTCTCAAAGGTGTCAGCTGAGGGTGTCTCACTGGGTGTTGCCAACCTCCAGGTGGAGTGTGGAGATGCTCCCAAATTACAGCTGATCCAATCTCACTCCACACACAGGCCATAAATGCCCGGGGCCAAGCGAGACATGCCACGGGAGGTGTCATGATTAAGATCTCCTGCAGGTTTCTGCTAATGATTAGCAACCCCGCATGGCTGTGCTGAAGGCAGGGAAGCGGCGCTGGGGGCAGGCTGAAGAACGCTCTCTTCTCCTGCGGTTTCCCCAGGGTCAGTTATCCTACCACATTCACAGGGAATTGCAGGTCTGGAAGAGGAATCTACACTGGGGAAACTGCGTGCTGGCAGCAGGTCCCAAGGTTGACTTCATCTTTTGTTCAGGGTTGCTAACTCCGGGCTGGGGGATTCCTGGGGATTTGGGGAGAGTGACGTCAGAAGAGTGACCTCAGCAGGACAGAATGCCACCGAGGCCACCCTCCAGAGCCGCCTGATCTCTGTTGTCTGGAGACCAGTCACAATTCTGAGCCACCTCCAGGCCCCACCTGAAGTTTGATAATCCCGTCTTCTGTAGCTGGACAGCGTAATGTTTGGAAGCAAAAGAGACTGGATTTATACCCCGCCCTTCACTACCCAAGGGAGTCTCAGAGGGGCTTACAAACTCCTTTCCCTTCCCCTCCCCACAACAGACACCCTGTGAGGTGGGTGGGGCTCAGAGAGCTCTGACAGAAAGGGCTCTTTTTCAAGAACAGCTCTGACAGAACTATGGCTCGCCCAAGGTCATCCAACAGCTGCGAGTGGAGGAGTGGGGAATCAAACCCGGTTCTCCCAGATTAGAGTCTGCGCACTTGACCACTACACCAAACTGGTGTCTGCCTCTTCTTTGCTGTGGATCAGTAGTTAGCTGGTGAGGTTTCGATTGTCGGTGACTGCTGAGAGATTCCTACAGGCCCTGAACAGAGTTTCTGGGGGAACCGGTACATCTTGACTGCATTGCATGTGCATACAAATGAACAGGCATTACCATTCAAGCACCATCCAGTGCATAGTGCCGTTCTCCTTTGGATGCCCAGGGGATCACTGGAGAATGCAGACAGACTCTGGGTGGCTGAAGAAAGGTTTCCAAGCATCCTCTCCTTCTCAGTGCCGACTCTTCAAGACTGAGGAGCTAGGAAACGGGTTAGCAGCGCACAATGAGAACGTAACTGACAGAGCTGGCCCAGGTTCTCCGTGGACCTAAGTGGTCGCTGAGGGCCCCAGAGGCAGAGGGGTGCCAACCAGCCCTGTGGCCTGCTTGCCCGCTGGTGGTGTTGGGGTTCTGCCAGTGCTGAAGCAAACAGTAGCCCCAGGAAGCTCCCCTGGTCCCAGTGGGCGATCTGCTGGGAGTCTTCTCCTTCCCTCCTTCCCTCCATCACAGGGGCCTGGCCTTAGTCTGACAAGGCAGAGGTTCTCTGGGTTAGTAAAAAGGCAGACTGTTATGTACGCGGACCACCACCAGGGGTCCACGGCTAAAGCAGGAGCTTGGTCCCCAAACGCAAAGTGGACCGAGGATCCTAGTCCACCAGGAGTCCACCAATAGCACCCTTCGCGGGAGATTCAAACCCTCCTATGGGGGCAGAGGTGTGCTGGGTGGATTGTATATAGTTGGCCTTGTATATAGTTGGATTGTATATAGTTGGCCTTGCAGGGCCATTTTTCCTTCTCTTGTTGTGCAGTACAATAAACGCGTCTGAACGCATGTCATAGTCCGAGTTCTCCATGCGTTGAACCCAGTACTTTTCACAGACCAAGGAACTTCAGATCTTTCCTGTCTTGGATGGGGTTATGCTGCCCTTGAAAAGCCAGGCTCACAGCTTGGGAGTGCTACTCGACACAGTGGTCACCTCAGAAAGCAGCGGATGCAGGGGTCTGGAGCAATGCTCCCTCTAAGCTGTGGAGTCTTGTGAGCAGAAATTGTACTTTGTGAGCTCCTGGCATTAAAGTTGTGAGCGAGCGATTTGGCTGCTGCATAAATTAGTTTGCTCTGGAGCCCTCCTTCCTGAGCTGAGACAAAAACGTGTGAGCCAGAGGTTAAAACACTGTGAGCTAGCTCACACTAACTCAGCTTAGAGGGAACATTCGTCTGGAGTGCTTTTGACCAGCTTCAGCTGGTACGTCAGCTGTGTCCATTCCTCGGTCAGTCCGATCTAGCCACAGTGACCCATGGCTTAGTCACACCTAGACTGGAGTACTGCAATGCGCTCTACGTGGGGCTATCCTTGAAGAGTGTCTGGAGGCTGCAGTTGGTACAGAATGCTGCAGCTAGACTGTTGGTGGAGGCCAGCTAGTTGGGAGCCTATGGCCCCAATGCTACAGCAATGACACTGGTTAGGGTTTGCTTCAGAGCCCAATTCAAGGTGTCAGTTTTGTCCTTTAAAATCCTACATGGCTTGGGACAGCTAACAGACTGTCTTCTTCCATATAGTCCTACCTGGGAATTCAGACCACAGGTAGAGGCCCTCCTGACTGTCCCACCAATCAAAGATACTCGTCTGGTGGGTAGACAACAGAGGGCCTTTTTGGTGGTAGCCCCACAATTCTGGAACCACCTCCCCAGGAAGGTGCACCTGGCCCCCCTCACTTTCGATCTGTAGGAGGCAGCTGAAGATACTTTCCTTTAGGACCATGTTTGGTTACGTTTACTAGCAGTCCTGAATTGTGATTTTAAAATTTGACTTTTATGTATTTTATTTTATATATTTTATCTATGTTGTAAGCTGCCTTGAGGTAAGTAGAAACACTGTTAATAAATATATTAAATGAATAATAAATAAATAAATAAGTGGGCGGACCCGCTTCCTCCTCCCCCCTCCCAGTTCCCGGTGGGGCAACACTGGAGGAGGAGAGGATGGGGTGCCCCCCTGCAGCACGTAGGGGCGAGGAGGGTGCGTGGTGGCCTCCCCCCTCCCCTCCACGCAGCCACTGAGGTGTCAGCTCGCTCTGGACAGGACTGTACTTGCTTGACTCAGTGAAATGTGCCAACGAGTCACAAGTTCACAACCAGTGTTCCCTCTAAGCTGAGTTAGTGTGAGCCGGCTCACAGGGTTTTAGCCTCCGGCTCACACATTTTTGTCTTGGCTCCAGAGCAAACTAACTTATGCAGCAGCCAAACTTTTGCTCACAAGACTCCACAGCTTCGAGAGAGCATGGGTCACAACCAACTCGGGTCAACCCCATGAAGTCCCACTTCTTGGGGTTTTCAGGGCATGAGATGAGCAGAGGTGGCTTGCCGTGGCCTCCCTCTGCATAGCCACCCTGGACTTCCTTGGTGGTCTCCCACCCAAGTACTCACCGGGGCTGACCCTGCTTAGCTTCCAAGTTCTGAGGAGATCAGGCTCGTCTAGGCTATTAGGGCTCTTTTTGTAGAAAAAGCCCAGCAGGAACTCATTAGCATAATAGGCCACACCCAACAGCAGAAACTCATTAGCATATTGGGCCACACCCCTGACAGCACAGCTTATTAGCACATTAGGCTGCACCCCCATGTTACCAGAAGTGTGGTTATCCAGCCACAGCCACCTTTTGCTTGTTATTCTGTTTTCCTTGTTTGTTGTCAAAATCCAGGGCTTTTTTGTAGCAGGAACTCCTTTGCATGTTAGGCCACACACCCCTAATGTAGCCAATCCTAATGAGTTTCTGCTGTTGGGTGTGGCCTATCATGCTAATGAGTTCCTGCTGGGCGTGGCCAACTTGGGAGCCAGCCGGAACTCCATTCCTGTGCGTTCCTGCCCAAAAATAGCCCTAGGCTATTAGGGCTGTTATCTGCTTGACTGTGCAAAGTAATTGGATGGAATCAGTAACAATCAAATCATTAAGCATATCAAGAAACCAGCCCTGCTAAGAAAGAATCAGTGGGGCTTCTTCAAAGGGAAGTTCTCCTTCTCCCCTTTTTGGAGTTCCTTGGGAAGGATAACAAGCATGGGGGACCAGTCTGGAAGTCAGTGGTAATTCTGGGAGGATGCCCCTCCCCAGCTGGAGGCTGGCAACCCACCGTCTGCCCACAGAGCCTCTCGTGCCAGCACAAGAAGCTCTACGTCTGCTGGCCTAGCGCTGTGGGGAGGGAAAACAGCCCCAAGCTGAAGCTTCACGCTCTGCATTTGACAAGCTCCCTCCATCCCTTAAGCAAAGGCAGCCCCGAGCAAGTTCTGTACAGATGTATAATGGGCTGCCCTCCACCATCCTAGACTGCACCCTTTACAAAAATTTGTGCCCCTTACAAAATATTTCTGGCTATAGGCCTAGCGCTGGCACAAATATTCTTCTCTGCGTGGGCTGCAGTTTGCCTTTGAGGCAAACCAGATGATGGAGGAGGAGAAGAAGAAGAGGAGATTGGATTTATACCCCACCCTTCACTACCCAAGGGAGTCTCAGAGCAGCTTACAAACTCCTTTCCCTTCCCCTCCCCACAACAGACACCCTGTGAGGTAGGCAGGGCTGAGAGAGCTCTGACAGGAACTGCTCTTTTTCAAGGACAGCGCTGACAGAACTATGGCTTGTCCGTGTACTTAACCAGTACACCAAACTGGTGCAGACAGATCTCCAGGACCCCAGGATCCCAGGAGCCAGGGCTTCCAATCCAAACAGCCCGGGAGCAATGCTCCCTCTAAGCTGTGGAGTCCTGTGAGCAGAAATTCTACTTTGGGAGCTACTGGCATTAAAGTGGTGAGCGAGCGATTTGGCTGCTGCATAAATTAAGTTTGCTCTGGGACCATCCTTCCTGAGCTGAGACAAAAATGTGTGATCCAGAGGCTAAAAAACCGTGAGCTAGCTCACACTAACTTAGCTTAGAGGGAACACTGCCAGGGAGTGAACCCATGTCTGCCTGTGCTAATTTATAAGCCCAGCTGAAAGGAGAAGCAGGCATTTCCCGCAAGCCACAGGCCACTGGGACTCTGGGCTGATTTGCAGCAGACAGGTTTATGGAGGCTCCTGAGTTCCAAGTTCTACAGACCGCATCAATGGATTTAATTTGCATATCTAAAGGTCCCGGTTGCCTTGGCTCCCATAGGCAGACGACTCAGTACTTTGAAGTAAGCTTGAAAAATGGAAGAGATCCAAAGCGCATAAGTTCCAGTTTAGGTATAAATGTTTATCGGGGCGGCGGGGGGGGATGTGCATTGGAGGGCCGGTGTGAGGGTTGCCAGCCTTCAGGAGGTGATCTCCTGCCGTTACAGTTGATATCCAGACAGTCGAGATCAGTTCCCCTGGAGAAAACGACTGCTTTGGAGGGTGGACTCTGTGGCATTGTACCCTGCTGAGGCCCCTCCGTTCCCCAACACCCTCCCCTTCAAAACCTCCAAAATCTCCCAAGCTACAGCTGGAATCCTAGTGGTTAGAGGCGTGTCAGACTAGGATCTGGGAGACCCCCCCATTCATGGCATGGAAGCTCGCTGGGAGACTCTGGGCCAGTCACACACTCTCAGCCTAACCTGCCTCATAGGGTTGTTGTGAGGATAAAATGGAGGCGAAGAGAATGACATAAGCCGCTTTTGGGTGCCCACTGTGTAGAAAGGTGGGGAAATAAGTAAATTTTCCAGTGATACGAACCTGAGTGTATCACCCAAATCAGATAAGATCTCTATCTCATCCCAGGCCTGCTTAGATGTTGCAAGTGTAGTCAGTGTGTTCTCACTTTGTTTCTTTTAAGTGACCTACTACATTTTCCATAGAAAATGCCAAAGGGGCATACAATCAAATGGTTTTATATATATTGTGGATCCAGGAGCAAAGCCATTCATGTTCTTCAGAAATCACAGTGCAGAGTTGTTATGTATCAAGATGCGGTCAGGCAGACCTTCGGGTCTAAAGACAATAGACAATTCAGATCCTAACGCAGACCAATGGGATTGTGCGGATCCTTGCAGAGACCTATGAGGACCAGGTTGTGTAAACAGAACCTATCACGGGGAGCGGGGGGGGGTGTTTGGTGTGTGAGTGAGCACGAACATAAGCTGGTCTTGGACCAGCTATTTTGTCTTGGTAGTTCGATGTAATCAATAAACTCTAAGTTGATCACTATGCCATGTGTCCAAACTCAGTACATTATACTGGCAACGAGGATGGGATCCCGATGAGCGAGCCTGACTCAACTTCTACCCCAGCTCCGAGCACCGATCCACAGGACGCAAAAAGTGTCTGCTGGGGGTTCCCCGTGTCGAGTTCCTGGGTTCGCCATGGATGCCCGGGGCATCCATCCCACTCCAGACAAGATCCAAGCCATCACGAAGGCGCCTACCCCCTCTTCAGAGGCAGAGCTTCAGGCCTTCCTGGGCCTGCTCAATTTCTATCATTCATTCCTTGTTATGTACGTGGATCGCCTCCAGGGGTCCTCGGACAGGCCAGAGTTTGGATCCGAAATCAAAGGAAACTTCGGATCCTGGATCCCCCAGCCCCAACCAATAGCCACCTTGGCGGGACATTTAAACCCTCCAATGGGAGTGGGGGATGGCTGGTGGATATGTATATAGTTGGCCCTGTTGGCCGTTAGAGTAGTCTTTGTCTATGTGAAGTACAATAAACGTGTGCTACAGCATGTCGTTGTCCGAGTCCTGCATGTGGCGAACCCAATACTTTTCATTTCTCCTGCACAAGGCCACCGTTGCTGAACCTCTGCACTGCCTCTTGGACAAAAATGCCCCCTGGAAGTGGGGGCTGTCGCATGCCACCACATTCCGGACCGTCAAGGAACTGTTGTCCTCCAATGTTGTCCTGGCCCATTTTGACGAGGCCCTTCCCATCATCCTAGCCTGTGATGCATCGCCTTACGGGGTGGGGGCTGTCCTGGGGCACCAGCTTCCCGATGGCTGTGAAGTCCCGATGGCTTACTATTCACGCACCTTGACTTCGGCTGAGTGCAGCTATGCTCAGATTGACAAGGAGGCTCTGGCTATCGTCGCCAGGGTCCGCAAATTCCATGACTACCTGTACGGGCAGCCCTTCACGATTGTCATGGATCACAAGCCGCTCTTGGGACTCTTGGCACCGGACCATCAGACGCCGCTGGTGCTCTCGCCGTGGGTGCTCTGATGGTCCATATTTCTGGTGGGCTACCAATACCTTCTGCTCCACAGGCCTGGGAAAGCGATGGGCCATGCCAATGCCCTCAGCTGCCTCCCGTTGCCCTCCAATGACCCCAACCCAGCTCCGGCACACCAGATCCTGCTACTCGAAGATCTCCCCAACAGACTGATCCAAGTAACCGAGGTCTCACAACACACCTGCAGGGACTGCGTGTTGTCCCGAGTTTTGGACTGGGTGGGGAGGGGGCAGCCCACTGTCCGAGTGGGACCCGAGTTCGCTGCATTCTCTTCTCGGCAGGACAAACTGTCTGCACACAAAGGCTGCCTGCTTTGGGGGAGTAGGGTGGTCATCCCCGCTCCACTGCGCAACCGCATTCTTGCAGCTCTGCACGAGACCCATCTGGGGATCGTGCGCATGAAGGCCCTGGCTCACAGTTACGTTTGGTGGCCGGGCATGGATAGGGAGATCAAAGACCTCGTCAAGTGTTGCCAGACATGCCAGGAGACGTGACCGGCACCTCCAGGAGCTCCAGCGCGACCATGGTAGTCTGCAAACAAGCCCTGGAGCTGCCTGGATCTGGACTTTGTGGGGCCATTCCTGGGACAACTATTTTCCATCTTGGTCAACTCCTATTTGAAATGGCTGGAGGTTGTTCTGGTCCCCACAACATCGTCCCGAGCAGCTCTTTGTGCCATGTGGAAATTATTTACTACACATGGCATTCTCGACACCCTGGTGTCCGACAACGAGACTGCATTTACTTCAGCCGAATTCCAGGACTTTGTGCGATACTATGGAATTCGGCACATTCGATCCACACCCTTCCACCCAGCCATGAACGGACAGGTGGAACGGATGGTACGGACAACTAAAGAATCACTCCAGAGAATCACACACGGGGAATGGGACCACGGGCTAGTGGCCTTCCTGTTCGGTCAACGGACGGCCCCACATGCCTCCAGCGGCCGCAGCCCAGCAAAACACTTGATGGGTTGGCGCCTCATGACCCGGCTGGACCGCCTGCACCCAGACTAGGCCCAAGACCATAGCCCGACCACAGAAACACAAGAAGCACCATGGGGGTTCTTCCCAGAGGACCCCATCTATGCAAGAAACTTCTCACGGGGGCCACCATGGATCCCAGCAAGAGTAGTATGGGTAATGGGGCCTCTCTCCTACAAGCTCTCAACAGAAGATGGCCAGCTTCTCTGAAGACATGTGGACCAGTTGCGCCGGCGCCTTCTCCCCTGGGACAACTCCGAATCCCGAGAGGCCGAGGACAGCGAAGACAAGCCAGAACTGGAAGAGTGCACACCAGAACCAACGCTCCCCATCCCCGTTCCGGCTCCCATTCCCGGATCTGTTGCCGAGCCGACTCCCGGCGTGACCCCCACGGCCGGGGTGACGCCATCCGCCGCCCTGTTCTACCAGCAATGCTCGCCAATAGGGCTAGTGCCCCCTGCGGGGCCCCAGCAGAGCCACACCACTCAAATCGCAAGCGGAGACGCCCAGAGTACCTTAGCAACTATGTTTGCTAGTACTTTGGAACTATGGGGGGAGGGGTGTTATGTATCAAGATAGCCACGCAAGCGCTAGCCAAGCCATGCGGTCAGGCAGACCTTCGGGTCTAAAGATAATAGACAATTCAGATCCTAACGCAGACCAATAAGATTGTGCGGATCCTAGCAGAGACCTATGAGGACCAGGTTGTGTAAATAGAACCTATCACGGGGAGCGGGGGTGTGTGTGTTTGGTGTGTGAGTGAGCACGAATATAAGCCGGTTTCGGACTGGCTATTTTGTCTTGGTAGTTCGATGTAATCAATAAACTCTGAGCTGATCACTATGCCACGTGTCCAAACTCAGTACACTGAAAGAGTAAAAGATTTTTGGTGCATCTATGGATGCACAAAAACGTTCCTGGCCAGACTGATGGTTTTTGTTCTTTGGTGGGGGGTTGGTCAGTTAGCAACCTGTGCTTCAGGCGCAAAAGGGAATCAGAATGGGCCATCCCACCCTGGCCTCCAGGGCAGCATAGTGGTTAGAATGCAGGACTAGAATCTGGGAGGCCAAAATCTAGATGCCCACAACTGCCATAAAGCTCTCCTGGTGACTTCCTGAACCAAGTTCGAGTCCAGGGGCAGCACTCTTGAGACCAACAAAGTTTTATTCAGGTTATAAGCTTTCGTGTACGTGCACAAGAAGTGAGGAGTGACTCACGAAAGCTCCTGCCCTGCCACATATTTTGTGATTCTTTAAGGTGCTCCTGGACTCTTGCTCTTTTCTACTGCTGCAGATTAACATGGCTACACATCTCGATCGTTCTTCAAATAAAGTGAAACAAAACCTCTTCAACCATTACGTACAGGTGGGGGGGCTTAGTTGCCAGGAAGGGCTAGTTAGAGTCGAGGTGCAGAAGTAACTGGGTGATTATAGCTGAGATTGGATTAAGGCGGTTGGTAAGATCTGTGAATAGCAGTGAATCGGCATACAAATACCAGAGTTAACAAACAGATGTGAGAACCTACCTCACAGGGTTGTTGTGAGGATAAAATGGTGAAAGGAGAACCATGCATGTTGTAGGAAGGGTGGGATAAAATTATACTGGGCCGTTAGCAGGGGTCATTTTGTAGAAAAAGAGGTGCAGGAGCTCATTAGCATAACTTATTAGCATATGCCACACTCCCTGACATCACTGGAAGTGTGTGAGAAGGCAGCACCCACCGCTCAGGCTCCACTGAATTTTGGATTGCTAGCTATTGGGGGGGGGAGGAACGTGCAGATCTGCCCCCCCCCCCCAGTAGCTAGCAATTCAAAACAGTCCAGTGGAGCCTGAGCGGCGAGTGTTGCCTTCTGACACACTTGTGGTGATGTCAGGGGGTGTGGCATATGCAAATACGTTATGCTAATGAGTTGTGCTAATGAGCTCCCGCACCTCTTTTTCTACGAAATGACCCCTGAATGGTACCAAACACATCCACCTTCCTTGCTTTAAGTTAAAAGGGGGAAGGGCTTTCCCTTTTGTTTGCCGTTTTGATGATAGTATTGTAATAGTTCTAATGAGGCATGGAAGGAAAATAATTCCAAAGGCTTATTAGTTGTAGATTTCCACAGAGGTCATTTCGGGGGGGATCGCGGGGGATCGCAGTCCCCCCGGGTGAGGTACGGGGTGCGGGGCACATGACGAAGCCCCGCCCCCCGCTTCCGTCCGCCCCGCTTCCGGCCCTCATTCAGCCAGGAGGAGGCAGGAGAAGAGGGAGGGTAAGTTGCTTCCTCCCTGCCTCTCCCCACCCCTGCCTGCCTG
>NW_015160849.1:161877-170656 GCF_001447785.1 Gekko japonicus | reverse complement strand
GGTGATGTCAGGGGGTGTGGCATATGCTAATGAGTTATGTTAATGAGTTCCCCTAGCTCTTTTTCTACGAAACGACCCCTGGATTTCCAGGCTGTATGGCCGTGGTCATGCCAGGACCACGGCCATACAGCCCAGAAAATCTACAACAGCTAATGAACTCCGGCCATGAAAGCCTTCGACAACATCTTAATTTCAAAGGATGTTCTTCAGATAAGACTCCTAGTTTACAATTCGAATGGATTTCAGAGTGGGCCGCTGGACTTTACTGACTCGTACATACACACATACCCCACAGCAGATTGAAACGACAGTCTTAACTCCCAGATGCAAAAGGCACTTAATTCTCAAAGTATGTATGTGGCTTGACCGGCGCTGGCAGCATTTTCTCTGGAATTGGATCGTTTCAAAACTGGCACCTCCTGTTATGAGTCAGACACCCACGGAGTGACTTTATCAGTTCAGAACCTGTGTCTGCTAGGAAATGAATTCACCTGTCTTTATTAGGAAGTCAGTGGGCAGGAGGAGCTAAAAACTTATGTTTGCAGGATATATTATGAGACAGCCTTTTGGGAAGTAGCTACCCACCAAATCCACTTCAGGCAGTTTTCTAATTAGGAACAGTGATGAAACTTGGCATAGTTTTGCTACCAGGGATTGAGCCTTGTTTGGCATGGGGAAGAAAAATCACCAGAGTCGTGTGCAGGGTTCCAGCTCCAGGTTGGGAAATACCAGGAGGGTTTGGGGATGGAGCCTGAGGAGGGCAGGGCTTGGGAGGGGGAGGGGCTTTAATAAGGTATAACTTTTACCCCTTTTGCATTCCCTTTTGGTCAAGACTTCGGTCATATAGACCCGTAATAAATTGAAATGAATTGATAAGGTATAACGCCATAGAGATGGCCCATTGGCCGTCCTCGGGTCCAATTTTGGAGCGCTTCAGTCTGCTCTCCCAGGACGAAGTTGACAATATTCTGGCGGCTGTGAAGCCGACCACATGCCCCCTAGACCCCTGCCCACCGTGGCTAGTTAAAGCTTGCGGCCATGAGGTGCGGATCCCCCTGAGGGAGTTTATCAACTTGTCCCTTTCAACAGGGACTTTCCCAGGGGGGCTGAAGGAGGAGGTGGTCCGTCCTCTCCTAAAAGGATCTTCTCTGGACCCTGTGGTCCCCAAACAGGGGTCATTTTGTAGAAAAAGATCTAGGGGAACTCATTAGCATAACTCATTAGCATATGCCACACCCCCTGACATCACTGGAAGTGTGTCATAAGGCCACACCCCCTGACATCACCGGAAGTGTGTCATAAGGCCACACACCCCGCCCCCAACGGATTCGGCCGCCGCCACCGGCCTTGCAGCTCCACTGCCGAGGCCCATGAGGGGCCCGGCGGTGGACCTGCAAGGCCGGCGGGAGTGCGAGGAAGCCCTGCCAAGGCCCTCCCTGGCCCCAGGCAGGCAGGGGTGGGGAGAGGCGGGGAGGAAGCAACTTACCCTCCCTCTTCTGCTGCCTCCTCCTGGCTGAATGAGGGCCGGAAGCGGGGCGGCCGGAAGCAGGGGGCGGGGCTTCGTCATGTGCCCCGCCCCCCGGTACCTCACCCGGGGGAACTGCGATCCCCCGCGACCCCCCCGAAATGACCTCTGTCCCCAATAACTACCGCCCAGTGTCTAACTTAACGTTCCTGGGTAAGGTAATAGAGAGGGCAGTGGCAACGCAGCTCCAGACCCCTCAGAAGTGGGTTGCCATTGTCTGCCTCTGCAGGGCAGCTCTGAATTTCCTTGGTGGTCTCCCATCCATGTCGTAACCAGAGCCGATCCTGCCTAGCTTCCAAGATCTGACAAGATTGGGCTAGCCTGGGCCATCCAGGTCAGGGGGCTAATAACGTGCCTTCAGGTCACAAATGACTCATGGAGACCCTAGGACCCTGGAGGGCTTTCAAGGCAAGAGATGCGTAGAGGTGGTTTCCCATTGCCTGCCTCTGCGTGGCAACCCTGGACTTCCTTGGTACTAACCCTGCTCAGCTCCTGAGAACTGAGGGTATGTCAGGGCCATTTTGCATAGGGGCATGAAAAAGACAGGAACAACACGGTCAAGGGGCTGCGGAATGCAGGAAGTACCAGGTGAAATGTCACTATGTAAATCTCATCAGGACAAGTAGACTATTCACTAGTTATGCTTAACACCTGTACCAGATTGTCCTATGGTAGTTAACATTCACAGTGGGATTAAGAAATCCCAAATCTTGGTTTAACACCCCCCCCCCCCCCCCCCCCGAGATTTTGTGTGAAGAGATGTTGTGAAGTGTTTTGATGACTCAAATCCAGCAGCTCTCTTTTTGAAGAATTATCGCTTTGGAGTAGGAGCATCCAGACAGACTGAAACATTCTCCTACTGGTTTCTGAACGTTGCCCTTTTTATTATCAGATTGCTTTTGATTCTTCATTCTGGGCAGCCACTGACGTACTGGTCTTGAGTCGAGAGTAGAAGGGCTTTGCTGACACACAGTGGTGTATTTCCCACTGGAGGAAGAGCTAGTGGATCAGCCCAAGGAAAGTATAGCTCATGTTATGGGGTCCTATAATAGCACGGCTCCAGTGTATGTACTGGGAAATCCCTGGAGATTTGGGGGCAGTGCCTGAGGTTGGCAGGGTGGGAAGGGGAGCTCACTGGGGAAGCGGTGCCAAAAGGTTTTCCCTCTGAAGTTGCCATTTCCTCTCTGCTGTCTGTTGGTCCCTGGAGGTTGGCAACCCTAGCACAGGGATGAAGTCGGCATCTGGGCTTATTGAAGTGTCTTCCCCTGAGCTTGCATCTTTGTTGGGTTGCGCACTGTTATAGGCAGGGGTCATTTCGTAGAAAAAGAGGTGCAGGAGCTCATTAGCATAACTCATTAGCATAACTCATTTGCATATGCCACACCCCCTGGTTATAGGTGAGGAGCTGTGTAAGGTTAGAGGGTCCACCTGTATACCAGGAAGAGACTCCAAATCTGGAGAGAGGCTTCCCTCTCACAAAGATACTCCCCCTGTGAGAAGGCAGAAAAGATGGACGGCATCTCATCCTGGAAAGGCTTCTTGCACAAATACTTCACTTCCGGCCACTGGAGAGACGGACACTGCATATAACAACACCCTTTGTCACCGACACAAGTCAAAAGTCAAAGTCAGACCTCAGTCGTCATGGGCTCGGAGTCCACAATCCTGTGCAATCTCTTTAGAAGAAGAAGAGGAGCTTGGATTTATATCCCACTCTTCACTCAGAGTCTCAGAGCGGCTTATAAACTACTTCCCCTTCCCCTCCCCACAATAGACACCCTCTGAGGTAGGTGGGGCTGAGAGAGCTCTTTCGAGAACTGCCCTTGAGAGAACAGCTCCGAGAGAACTTGTGACTGACCCAGGGCCACACCAGCAGCTGCTTGCGGAGGGAGTGGGGAATCAATTCTCCCAGATTAGAGTCCGTGCTCTTAACTACGACACCAAACTGGCTCTCAGACAGACACGTCTGATTTAAAAGACGTCATGGCACCTAGCTACTTAAGGAAGGTGTTGCTTGGTGGGGTTGAAGCCCTGATGAGTCACCGAGAGGCGACCGCCTTAAAGAGCAAACCTCATTTCTCTGCCCCAAATGCAGAAGTGGGCCATCAGCACATAGTTTCACAGCGCATCCATATAAAGATCAATTAGCCCTTTCTGATCCCCTGACTCCTCGCCTCAATCTTTATTCATTTCCCCCGAAGGTATTTTATAACTGGAGATGCCGCTAGGGCTGAATGGCTGTACAGTAAACGAGAGAAGACCTGCACGTTCCAGGAATAACCACTTAAACGAATGGAGCCCAGACCTGATTCTTCACATTAACTGCGACCTTCAGATGAACGCTGTAATGTTTGCTTTCTCCCTCTCCTTTTAAAAGCAGAACATGGTAGACAGTAGACTGGCCCCTTCTGAAGCAACATGCTGACAGCACAAGTCGTAGGATTTATTGCCATGCTCCTCCCAACCTGTCCCAGGTGAAAATGCACAAAGTGTACGTAGGTGGAGTCTATTTGCAGAGTTGCCAGATTCTGGTTGGGAAACTCGTGGAGATTTGGGAGTGGAGCCTGGGGAGGACGGGGACCTCAGTGGGACCGATTTCACACAAGAGCTGTGCCGCGGTTGCGCCTTTCTTTGCCCCGCTTCTATTGGTCAATTTCCCACTCAAAGCCGTGCGGCCGCATTTTAACCCCCGGCTTCACCCGATTTCCCCCGCGGTTTCGTGATCCTGGTTTTTGAGGATCACGAAACCATGGGAAAAATCGGGCGAAGCCGCGGGTCAAAATGCGGCCGCACGGCTTTGAGTGGGAAATTGAGCAATAGAAGTGGGGCAAAGGGAGGCGTGACCACGACGCAGCTCTTGTGTGAAATCGGTCCAGGGTACAAAGCCATAGACTCCACCCTCCAAAGCAGCCATTTTCTGCAGGGGAACTGAGCTCTGTAGTTTGGAGATGAGCTGTAATTCCAGGGGTTAGGGTTTATTTATTATTTTTAATGAGATTTATTAATTTTATAGCCCAGCATGAGGACTCTTATTTAAGATTTCATCAGTCGAGGTGGACCCAGAGACATTTAACATTGATGCCAGTTTTGGATATTGTTCATATTCTGGATGGGATTGTGTATTACATGTGCGTAATAAATTTGTATGTAATTGGATAATAATAGACTTACAAATTGCTGTATTTAAATCTATTTACAGATTATTTTAAAGTTCATTATTTATGATATGTATTTGTTCACGGTCTTCACCCCTCTCTTGTATTCCCCCCTGGAGGCTGGCATCCCTATATAGAACATCTACCTGGACAAGGGTGGGAGCCTGAATAGCTTCAGCTAACTCAACCTAAGCCGTGTTGGCCCTAGAGACAGTGCTTGGGTGGGAAGGAGATGGCAAACCATCTCTGAGCGTCTCTTGCCTTGAAAACCCCATGAGGGGGTCACCATAAGTCTGCTGCAACTTAATGGCACTTTCCACCGCTATAGAGAATTCACGAGAGTCTCTTTTTCCAGACCTGGATGGCCCAGGGTAGCCCGATCTTGTCAGGTCTTGGAAGCGAAACAGGATTGGCTTTGCTTAGTACTTGGATGGGAGACCACCAAGGAAGTCCAGAGTTGCCACTGTGACTTGAAGGCACATGATGATGATGATCAGGGGTCATTTTGTAGAAAAAGAGGTGCAGGAGCTCATTAACATAACTCATTAGCATAACTCATTAGCATATGCCACACCCCCTGACATCACCGGAAGTGTGTCAGAAGGCAACACCCACCACTCAGGCTCCACTGGACTGTTTTGGATTGCTAGCTATTGGGGGGGGGATGTGCAGATCTGCCCTCGCAGAGGAGGGAGAGCTTCTACATGAATAAAACTTGGTCTTAAAGGTGCCACTGGACTCTTTTGGACCGGGGGGCCGGGGAAGGGGGCTCTGTAGCTTACCTGGCTGCTTCTTGCTCTGACTGAGGGCTGCTGGGAGCAGGAGGTGGGGCTTGTTGCATGTGCCCCGCCCCCTTGGGCTCTTTATTGCCAGAGCTCTGCTCCTGTGCGCTCTTTACTGGGATCGGCTATGACAACAGCAAAGGGAGTGCACGCTTTGGAGGACTTCAGGCTTGTTAAGTACGAGACTCAACACAGCTCGTGAACAGTGAATCAGCTTTATTAATGAAATCAGAAGAAATCAGAACGAGACAAACATACAGAGCAACAGGCTCTCTTTTAAACAGCCCAGACTTGGGTAGCCACGCCCACAAGTCAGATATTAACCAATCACTATTTACATATAAAGTCCAATCAGAGTGCTTCCCTCCAGAACATTGCACAGCTCTGATTGGTGTATTTACAATCCTATTTCAAAACTCAAGCCAATGCAGAACTTAATGCATAACAAGGCTAGATCAGAGGTGCCAAACATAAGGGCCCAGGGGCCAGAACCGGCCCATGCAGGGCTCTTATGCGGCCTGTGAGCAACTGTTGCAAGGGAGGGAACAGGACACTGCTGGGGGGGGGGAGTGGGTGGAGCCACTCCAAATGTGGCTTCAGCATGGTGGAACAACCTCATCTGCAGCAGTCAAGCAGCGTGGGAGCGTCTGCCCAGGGCTGCACGGCTGGCTCTCCAGTCTGCCGATATGGGCTTTCCTTTGAACCCCCTCCCGGCCCACGGGACCTTGCAGTGAGGATACAACAACTCAGAGTTTACCAGCTGCTGTCCTTTGTACAGTTTTTATCTCTGATACCTGGCGTTTTCATGGCACATGTGGCCCGGCCCAACAAGGTGACATTTAAAAAGGAAGAAAAATATGTCATTGTTTATGTAATTACAGCAGCGTGCATTTTATTTGGCAAATACTGGAAACAAGGGGAAATCCCCGCTAAAAAAGAATTAATTTATAAAATACAGGAAGTGGTGGAGATAGATAAACTGACGACAATATTACAAAATAAGGATGACATATTTAAAAACAGATGGGGAAAATATATGGATAATATATGGATAAGTGTAAGACTCCGTAAGTTGATGTTGGGACTGTACAAGAGGTGTATCGATGCATGGTGTAAATGCATATAAAACCTGAAATATAATTACCAAAAAAAAAAAAGTGACATTTATGCCCTCGTAGCAAATGAGTTCAACACCTCTGGGCTAGATGCTACAAAACGGGAGGGAGAAAACGATATTCCAGGCCATGGTTTTGAAGGTCTTCTCTCAGAGGGGCTAGTACATATTCACTGGTGCCTTTGATACAGGTTGCAAGATAGTGACTCTGGACAAGAAAAAAGACCATGAAAATGACAAAGTCTCCCTTTAATTTGGTCCTTGTACCTGAGGAAAGTGTGCTCAGCACCACGGGAACCATCATCACCTTAGGGGCCTCAGAATTTTTGTCCGGGGAAGAGACACATTGACCCCTAAGGCACGGGTTAGGGTTGCCAGTCGCCTGGTGGGGTCTGGAGATCTCCCACAATGGCAGCTGATGTCCAGCCTACAGAGGTCAGTTTCCCTGGAGAAAATGTTAGCTTTGGAGGGTGGGTGTTATGGCATTACACATGGCGGAGGCCCTTCCTTGCCCCAGTCCTCTAGCAATTTCCTGACCCAGAGTTGGCATCCTAGTGCGTGTTGGTGGAAATCCACCCACGACCTTATGCCAGTGTGGCATAGTGATCATGGTGTCAGGCTAGGATCTGGCAGGTGCAGGTTCAAATCCCCACTCGTGCCATGGAAGCTCGCTGGGCGACCTTGGGGCCAGTCACACACTCTCAGCCTAACCTACCTCGCCAGGTGGTTGTGAGGGTAAAATGCAGGTGAGGAGAATGATGTAAGCAGCTTAGGGTCCTCACTGCTGAGAAAGGCAGGGGAAGGGGAGCATGGTGTTGGGGGGGGGAGAGCTTTCTTTCTCCAACAGTGGTCTGTGAGCAGGACGGCACCTCCTGGGAGAAAAGCTAGGGTTGCCAACACCAGTTGGGAAATTCCAGGAGATTTGGGGGTGGCACCTGGGGAGGGCAGGGCTTGTGTAGGGGAGTATATTGACACAGAGTCCACCCCTGCCCTGCCAAAGCAACCTTTTTCTCCAGGGAAAGTGAATCCTGTCAGCTGGCGATTGTAGGGTTGCCACCCTCTAGGTGGGGCCCGGAGTCCTCCCGGAATTCCAAGGGATCCCCTCAGCAGTGTTCTCTCTAAGCTGAGTGAGTGTGAGCCAGCTCACAGTTCTTTAGCCTCCGGCTCACACATTTTTGTCTTCGCTCAGGAAGGGTGGCTCAGTCCAGAGCTAACTAACTTATGCAGCGGCCAAATCGCGGCTCACGAAGCTCGCACCTTGAATAGACCTTTGCTGCTCTGCTCGTAAAGGTGCCCCTGGACTCTGTTGGCAGCGCTTCAGACCGACACGGCTCCAGCGTTCCCTCTAAGCTGGGTCAGTGTGAGCCAGCTCGCAGTTCTTTAGCCTCCCGGCTCACCCCTTTTTGCCTCCGCTCAGGACGGAGGGCTCCAGAGTGAACTCATGGCATGCAGCCGCCAAGCAACTCGCTCGCGCCTTCAATCCCCCAGGCAGCTCGCAAACAGGGCCGGCTCACTCACTAGGCGATCGCCTAGAGCAGGACAGCCCTTAGGGGCACCAAACTGCACCTGGCCCCGTACTCTGGGAGTTTCTTGATTATTTGTGTTTTTCATTCTTCCTCAAATGCATTTATTTTTGAAAATTGGTGGGTGCACGGCCCCCCCAGAAGGGATCCTCGCCTAGGGTGCAAAATAAGCTGGAGCTGGCCCCGCTGGCAAAGTAGGATAGTTGCTCATGAAACGCCAGGGCTTCGAAGGGGCTGCGTCGGTCCCTCCCCCGCCCCAGTACCCCGGAGTGGGGGCTGCAATGCTCCCTCTAAGCTGTGGAGTCCTGTGAGCAAAAACCCTGCTTTGTGAGCTCCTGGCATTAAAGCTGTGAGCGAGAGATTTGGCTGCTGCATCAATCAGTTTGCTCTGGAGCCCCAATCCTTCCATCCTGAGCGAGGACAAAAAGGTGTGAGCCGGAGGCTAAAAAACTGTGAGCTGGCTCACACTCACTCAGCTTAGGGGGAACACTGGTGGGGAGCCCCCCCGGCCCCGCCCTTCCCAGGCGCAACCCACCCGGCCCTCCTTGGGCGCGCCCGTGCCTGTGACGGAGGAGACCCCGCCGTGGCGGCGGGCGGCGCGGGCAGGCGAGGCCGGTGCGGCTTCCCGGCCTTGCCCTCCTCCGTGTCAGTCAGTCAGCCAGGGAGGCGGCCGGGGGGAG
>NW_015160849.1:120134-161371 GCF_001447785.1 Gekko japonicus | reverse complement strand
GAGGGGCGGGCCGGCCCCTCCGCGAGGGGGCTCCCTTGGTGGCGGGGCGTGGGGGGGGGAATATGGGGATTTGTCCCCCCCTTTCTGAGCGCCCCCGAAAGGGAGGCCCGGAGAGTAAAACTTCAGCTCGCGCCCCCGCGGCTTCTGTTAGGGGAAACCCCTCCAGCAGCCCCCAGCTGATGATGTCCTGCACGGGGATGTCCGGCCGGGGCTCCCTCTAAGCTGAGTGAGCGCGCGAGCCGGCTCGCAGGGTTTGAGCCTCCGGCTCACCCATTTCTGTCTCAGCTCCGGAGCAAAGGAAGGCGTGCAGCCGCCAGACTGCTCGCTGGCAACTTTAATGCCGGCGGCTCACGGAGGAGGATTTTTGCTCACAGGACTCCACAGCTCTTAGAGGGAGCGTTTCAGCCTTGCCTCCTGGAGGGGGTACAATCCGCTGGACGGACTCATGGGTGTAGGTGTCAGTCCTGGCGGCCAGAGTAGGCATTCTTCTTATTTAGCATTGCGACGATTATGATGAGTATGAAGGGGGGGGGGAGTTTGAGGGCAGATACCTGAGTTGGAAGAATTCTGCACACACAGGAAAGCTTTTCCCCATAATTAAACTTTGTTGGTCTTAAAAGGTGCCGGCTGGACTCAGACTTCGTTCTGCGGCTTCACAGGGACAGGGCTCCCCACCTGAATCTGTTATTATGGCTTGCCACAGTCAGATATTTGACTGGTAGGTCTGTGGGGTTCCACAATTTGAGATGTGGCCAAGATCTTGGGAACTGCAGATGTATCTTTGCAGGAATCTTGCTGTTCCAGGCAACACTGTCCTCTGGAGCTGAGCTGGTGTCATTTGCTCAATGCCCAGAATGCCCAGGTGTCTCTTGAGACTTCGAGGCACCGCTCCAAGGGCTCCAACGAAAACAGGCATTATTATTATTATTATTATTATTATTATTATTATTATTATTATTATTATTATTATTATTATTATTATTGTCACTGTCAGATATTTAATTAGTAGATCGTGTTCTTCAATTTGAGCTCTAGCCAAGTTCTGGGATTTGCAGAGGCATCTTTGCAGGATTCTTGCTGTTCCACATGACACTGTCTTCTGCAGCTGAGCTAATGTTATTTGTTCAATGCCCAGAATGTCCTGGTGTTTCTTGACACTTTTAGGTACTGCTGCAAGAGCTCCAGTGAGAACTGGCATCAAGGTAGTCTCCTTTTTCCAGGTTTTGGTATGTTGTGGTCTTCTCTTGTTCTTCCTTTTCTATTCTGCTACCTCCTGGGATTGTAATGCCAATGATCTAAACCCTATTTCTCATTATTTCTACAATTGTAATATCAGGGGTGTTATGCTCCAGGTGTTTATCTGTTTGCAATTGGAAATTCTAAAGAATCTTTGTTTCTAATTGTGCTCCTTTGCTTTTTTTTTTGCTGTTGGTGTAAATGACAACTATTTATTTATTGAACAGAGTTGCAGTCCAGTGGTATCTTTAAGATGAACAGATTTTAATTCTAGGTATCAGCTTTTTTGTGCATGCATGACCAACACGACTACCTACCTGAATCTATATTAATTTTCATATGAGAGAAGTAAAAAATTGTGCTTGGGGAGATCATTGGGATGGAGTCTTTCTGGGCTTTACCCCCAGACTGTATTTACTGGAATAAGCCCTGCTTTATCACACTGGAGTGTGTTGGAATGTTACAGCTATTTATCTTTCTGCAGGACCTTTTGACTGTGCATGGCGTTTCATGGAGCAGCATAAATAAAAAGACTGGCTTGTGCTCTGAGGAGTTTACTGTCTAGACTGGGAGCAGAGGGGTGTGTATGTGCAGTGGGTGAGTGAGAGTGGGAACGGGAGAAGGCAAGATAACAAGGAATAAATGCAAGTAATATGTAGAGCTTCTTGGCTGTGTGGGCCATGGTGACATAGTGGGATATGTCTGCCATGGAGCTAGTGGGGTGTGACTGTGTGTGCTGATATAAAACGGGTTATGTGTTTTGCTGGCATTTCCATCATATGCTTGATGGTACTTTAAAAGTCGTATCAGCGCACAGTGAGAATGAATGTTTTCCCAGCACTCTGCGTCCTGCCTTCTGTTGACATTGAGAGTGGGAAATGTGTGGTGGAAATGTCTTTTGGGGAGGGGTGATGGGTTACGCAGGTGCTCACTCAGCGCACCTGACCTTTCTCATCCCTTTAGACCATGTGCATGCTGATTTCGTGGAAATTGCCAACTCCAGTGTAAGTGTTTCTCTTTGTGTTGTGAAGGTGTGTGCCATGTGTCTTTTCCAGCTGTTGTTCACATTGCTAGTTTTGGGAATATGACAAACTCCAGTGCAGACATATTGCATGGTTGCCTATCATTGTGTCTCAGTATTGTGTACACGACTCTGCGACTTTTTGCCTTGTGTGGTAGGAATATGCATGATACAGGCAAAATGACAGAGGTGAGAGGCTGTGGTGTGTGCCTTCTGTTCTAGGTACTTACTAGCAGTCTCGACATGATGGGACAAGCTACCTTTTCTCTCTCTGCTGATATGGTATGCCTTCTGTGCTAATATCTGGGGAAATCTTGATGCTGCTTGCGTGTGAATGTTCACACAAACGTAGACTGAGGCATCATCGCTAGTTCAAGTTTTGGTGAGCATGTGTTTGCTGTTTTAGGGCGTGAACGTGGAGTTGTTACTGCAGTGGGAAAAAAATCTGGTAAAAGGTCTAAGTGTTCAGAGCTGTTTTTTATCCTGGCACATCTCAAGGCCAGTTTGATCACGCAAAAATCTCTGAGAGACAAGGGCATGCGAGGGATACCATGGCTGTAATTTATTGCCAGTATCAAATACCAAATTACTTACTATTAGTAAACTTTTTTCCCCAGTCCCCTCCCCACCCATAAGTAGGTACAGAACAAAAGATTGGTCATCTGTTTTCCCACATTATATTACAGAACAGGGATTTGTTCTGTACTCATGTTGCCTTCTCTGTTTCTTCCCGCTCCAGTTACTTGCAAAATATTTTGCATGTTGTTTAAGGTTACATTGCTGTCCTGTGTACCAGGAGCTAGTCCTGCAAAGTGTCGTGAGACTGATGTCTGAATCAGTGTGCACGGGACGGGGCTATGGCCCTGTCCTGTGCACACTGATTCAGATGTCGGTCTCACGACACTTTGCAGGACTTGCTCATAGCAGGCTAATAGTTACGCTCGTAGCAGGCTTACGTGGCAGCAGATTTCATTGGACCTAATGAGACATGCTTCTAAGTAAATACGCTCTCTTTTGCAAAATCAGATTCTGCACCGTAGTAAGGGTGTGGGGGCGGGAAGCATGAAATACTGTAACCTTTTCCTGTTGGTAGCCTTTGCTTCCATGACCCACTAAAAAGTACAAATAGACTGGGAGTACTGAAAACCAAATTTCTGTAGAGAGATTACACCTTCATTGTCTGATTTGCTTGGAAGCTTCGAGTGCAAAGCTGCTGGCTAGTAGAGTCTATTCTAAGTAAATACGCTTTGGGCCAAGGGCCTCTCATTTGCAAAATCAGATTCTGCACCTTACCTTAACAGTAAGAACTGTACGTTTCCAGGCACAATTCAACGTGCTGGTTCTTAGCCTGGCTATAGATCTCTGGCTCTTGTTGGAGCCTGTTTGATTGTTGATATTCAGTTCAGGGGCACTCCTCTGTCTGTCCCCACCTTCAAAATTGAGGCTATCAGGGATGGGCTTTTTCAGTTGTGATGAGTTGCGCATGGAATTCTCTGTCTGCATTTATTGGTGCCTGCATTATTGAGTTTTAGGCAACAGGTGATGTATCTATTTCTCCAGGCGTCTGGTTGGTGGTTAATGTTGTTGTCTTCTGTTAATTATTACTGCTGATTGTGGTTTTGGTTTTACCCTCCTCTGACTGCTCTTGTTCCTGTTGTCGTCCCCCCGCCCCTTCATGCTGGAATCTTTGTTGCTGTGGGTTGGTCATTGTTTTATTGATTTATACTTTTTTTAAAAAAATGTTCTTGGCATGTATGGTGGGATCGGATATGAAAACACTTTGCTTTATTCATGCTATTAGTAATCCAAAGGTGAAAGTATTAGGTATTTTACAGCTGAAATAGAATTCATGATTCAGGTATCTCCTTAAATTATGTTCTGTTGATTATATCATTCTTTTTTTATGTATGTATAACAGTGAAGGCAGATCTGCACATAAGTTTTTATAAAAGGTTTTCAGATATCTAGAAGTAATTGTTGTTGTCAATATGTTGTCTATATGCCATGTGTTCAAATATTGATACAATCAGAGGTCATTTCGGGGGGGAACGTGGGGGAACGCAGTTTCCCCGGGTGAGGTGCAGGGGGGCGGGACACATGACGAAGCCCCGCCCCCTGCTTCCGGCCGTCCCGCTTCCAGCCCTCATTCAGCCAGGAGGAGGCAGGAGAAGAGGGAAGGTAAGTTGCTTCCTCCCCGCCTCTCCCCACCCCTGCCTGCCTGGGGCCAGGGAGGGCCTTGGCGGGGCTTCCTCGCACTCCCGCCGGCATATGCTAATGAGTTATGCTAATGAGTTCCCCTAGCTCTTTTTCTACGAAATGACCCCTGGATACAATTGTAAGGTCATCAAACCATTGATTTACAGAAGGTGGACATTTATTTGTCTAATGTTGTAATGCAAGTTTTTTAGCTATAGTAAGGGCATGGTGGGGTCATTTTTGTCGACCATCGGTTAGCCTCCAAAAGTACATGAGCATTCTCAACAAATCAATGAACATTCTAATACAAAATTAATCATGACTAATAACTCAGAGCTTAAGATGCTGAGCTGCAGAGTGGAAGGTCTGTAGTTCGGCAGTCCGAGACCCGAGTGCCACGTGATGGAGTGAGCTCCCGTCTCTGGCCCCAGCTCCTGCCAACCTAGCAGTTCGAAAGCAAGAAATTGCAAGTAGATAAATAGGTACCGGCGCTTTGGTGGGAAGGTGCACCTAGGTGTTTAGTCATGCCGGCCATGTGACCATGGAAACGTCTCCGGACAATGCTGGCTCTTTGGCTTGGAAACAGAGATGAGCGCCTCCCCCTAGAGTCGGAATTGACTAGCTTTCGAGCAACGGAAACCTTTACCTTTACCTAATAACTTCCTGCCTGAAAAAAATAATAATCAAAAGACTGCTTCTGGTGTAATAGTGGCAGATCACCATCTGTGTAGGAGGAGCAGTTTTCTGTAAGCTTCAGCCACTACAAAAGAACCACACACTTATTTCATTTGCTTTTATTTATTTATTGGGCTTATATTGTGCTCCCGTGCTCTGCTCTTTCTCTGAGTGGTGCTTGCTAGGTGGTTTCCTGTTGGCTGCACTTGCTTGCAGTTTCAGCAGTAAGAGAATATTATTCTTTTTCTCTTTCTTTTTGCCATGCTCTTCTGTTCCTGGATATTGCCTTGATTCCCTTTGGACTTCCCCAGGATGATGTCAGTTTTAGATACAGTGGCGTTGGCTAGTCTTCTTGGCAGGGGTTACCCCATCAGGTCCAAAATGCCAGATAATGTCACTTGAGTTTTTACTTGCCTCTGGTCTCCTGAGCCGGGGAGCACGTTGCGGAAGAACATGGGGGAGCGCAGCCCTGATTCCCCTCTTGAGACTGTAGGCCCTGGGAGCACCATGAACTCTTGCTACTTCTAAAAGTGTGTTTTAGAAGTAAAGCAGTTCAAAGATTTTAGTAAACTACTTGCAACATTTTGGAAGTACAGTTTCTGAGTAATGAAACATAGGTGTATGCAGAGGTCATTTCCTGCAGGAGCGCACAGGAGCGGAGCTCCGGCAGTAAAGAGCCCAGGGGGCGGGCACATCCAACAAGCCCCACCCCCTGCTCCCAGAGGCCCTCAGTCAGAGCAAGAAGCCTTGCAGAGGCTCCCCCCGGCCCCCCAGTCGAAAACAGTCCAGTCACACCTTTAAGACCAGGTTTTATTCAGGTACAAGCTCTCCCTCCTCTGCGAGGACAGATCTGCACGTCCCCCCCCCAATAGCTAGCAATCCAAAACAGTCCAGTGGAGCCTGAGCGGTAGGTGTTGCCTTCTGACACACTTCCAGTGATGTTAGGGGGTGTGGCATATGCAAATAAGCTAATGAGTTATGCTAATGAGCTCCTGCACCTCTTTTTCTACGAAATGACCCCTGGGTGTATGTATTTGTCCCTGTTCTCCATCTCCTCGGGGATCTGTCTGTCCTGCATTGCTCTGTAAAGTTCCGCGATGGTCCTACATAAATAATACACCGTTTCAGGCTTCTAGGACTTTGTGGCCTCTGCCTGGCGATTATGGTAGGTACTCTTTGGACCCGACAGAGTTGGAGTAGCGGGATACGGTGGCTATCCCAGCAGTGGCATGACTGCATTGTAGGTAGCTACCTGTATATCTTTTGTATATGTTTATCAGAAAGCCAAGTTATCTGACATGAGTTATAGGCTGTAAATGAAAGCAATTCACTTTCAAAGCACTTAAACATTCCTCTGTACAATTGTCAGTTCAGGTGTCCCCCCCCCCTTAATGATGGTACGATTATTGCTTGCTTATGTAAATTCAAAGGCTTGCAGGGTGGTTTATAATTAGGTATTTAATTGCCCATAACTCTGGCATTTGTTTCGAAATATGATTTACATTCCACTTGACATGTAAACGTAACATGTAGTACATTTTAACAAAATGATACCCTGTCTACCATTTTTTAAAAATCCTACCCCCCCCCCCAAGGGATTTAGGGCAGAGTGCAAGGTTCCATTCTGCCCAGTCTTTCTCAGTCCGAGGAGGACCCAGCAGAAGGTAACAATTATTCATGCGATTGATGTCAGATAATTGGCTGAACTTTAATGTGATGGTATTGAATGTTCATGAATGTTCATGAACATTCAATTTGCTTAGGAAACCAACTGAGAGAGTGTGTGCTGTCAGCTGAAGTAAGGGAAGGAATTTTTAAATTGCCCTTTTGTTGTTTAATCCGGGGCTTGGTTCTGGAATACATTGTCCATTACTTACCTATGCATTCCTCTTTTGTGGTGCTGACTATGAGCATGCAGAGGATGAGAGGTTTCTGGGACAATTGGAGTTGGAAAATGTTAAGGCAAGTCTTCTAGAAACTTATCAGATGGCCTAAATCATATCTGAACTGATTTGGCATGCTAATTTTGACTTAGTAAACACATCTAAAAAACTACCACTTGAAATATTTAATTTGGGGAAAATTCAAATTATGTGTGATTTAAATGTTACAGTCAAAGCTTTATGTGGAAATTATATTTGTAAAGCTTTAAAAGCAGCACAGCACGTACATCTTTTACATAGTTTAAACTAAAAAACCCCACACACACCCTGAAGGCACTGAAAACTGTTGTCAGATTAATTATACCATGCTGAAAGCGCAGTCCAAGACCTGCCATGGTCATAGCAGTCAGCTCCTGTGTTTCAAGAGGATTGTACTATTGTCCGTGGAGGTGACTGGGGCACCTCATCATTTAATTGCTTGTTAATTCCATTTCAGGTTGATGGTTGCAATCTATCTCCCTGCCACCATGTGAGAGGAGATAGGTAAATTAAATAAGAAGTTTATCTTTGGCTTTCTTTTTGACTTGCATGGGCCATCAGGTGAATTCATACCTTATTTATTTGTGACTTTATTCCTTATTCCCGGTTTACAAATCGGTGAAGCATACCTGTACCCTTCACACACAATTCCTAAGGATAATCATGCGGAAAATGTTGAAATTGCCAAGCTTCTCTAACATTTTATTGGCAAGGGTACTGGTTCATTGTTGTTAATTTTATGAAACAATGAATCTTTAGAAATGGGAAATTCGCTGCCCCACAGCTCTGATGAAAATGGGGACACTTCTGAACCTGTGTGTTTCTTTCAGCCAGTGAATAATAGCCTTTGGCACTTTTCCTTACTGATGCTGAGAGCAGGACTTCTAGGTCCTGTCCTGTGGCAGGCCTCAGACTGCAATTCCCTTTTTAGTTTGAGAAGTTAGCCTGTAGCTGTGCTGCTGTTTAAAAACTACTCCGAGGGCAAGACACTGCAGGTTCCCCTGCTTCCAAAAGGCTGTTCCTCCTTGGGCCGAAAGCTTTTGGTGCACCTTGAAATCTGTCTGGCGGAGAGCTGTCTGATCGAGGTCTGCAGTGACCTTGGCCTGTGTTTGAAGACGGCTGTGAACTACAGCCTGATATTTTCTGCCATACCCTGGAACATCTCTCCCCCCCCCCTTTTATGTGCTGAATAACCAGCCTGATAGTCTCTGGAGGACTCAGAAGCCTGCTCTCTACTTTATGATATTTTGGTTGCTCTTAATAAAAGAATTTGAACCTTGTTGTTACCAGTTAACGTACATTGGTTCACATTGTCCAAGGCTAATGGGTAAGCACAGGAAACTGCCTTGCACTGAATCACACCCTTTGTCTACTGTGGTCAGTATCATCGACTCATACTGGTAGCGGCTCTCCAAAGTCTCAGGCAGAGAGATCTTTCATATCATCTACCACCTTATCTTTTAACAAGAGATACCAGGGATTGAACCCGAGGCCAAGTAGGTGCTCTCCCTCTCCCTCGGGCAGCTGTGCTTATTTGATCTTTTACCTTTGACCTTTAGTGCAGTTACTTACGGGGGTCAGTTAGGAAGCTTATTTGCCTATGTAGAGATGTATTGGCTTTTATAGTTACTAGTGAATTAATCATAGTTACATACTGTGTACTAAACAAAAACATTTTTATGTTTATATTCCCACATACTTAAATACAATCTGTTATCTACTGACTACATTTTGGCAGGGGGGGTATTTGAGGAAGGAATTCCCCCCCCCCCAATCTATATTTTGTCCCAGCTTGCTTCTGCATAGCCCCGGCCTGCCTCATTGACAAGAAATGTTTGTGAAAAGTACTTTTCCAGATGATCTTTAGAAAGAAGGACTGAATTATTCAAAAAGGGATTTGGAACGCGATCTGCTGTTGTATTGTTTAGATCTGTCGCTCTGAATGTTTATGGTTTCATTCGTACACTTGGAAACCCATGTTCCGCAAGTGTCGGTTTGGAAGATCTGTTAGGAGAAAATTACTGGACTGGCCTGTGCTTCAGTTATGCTGGGGCTGTCGGGCTGTCATAGACCTGATAAGATCCCTGCTGTGGGCAGATCCTGCTGATAAACTTGTGCTGTCTGTCTGCGCTGCCGGGATGTTTAGGGGGCAGAATCAGTCAGAGTTGGGAGGGTGGCAGCGCTTCATATGCCGTGTCTCCCCCCCCCCCCCCGGTGATCTGAGAGACAGCACCATTTTATATCAGCGAAACGATGGAGCCAGTTAAAACATTCCTGCCGAACTCGACAGAGAGCAAAAACCCGATTCTCCATCTGCCTCCGACCCACATAGTCATGGCGAAGTACCTGCATTACTTTAAAAACTCACTCCATGGCCGTGGTACTGTTCAGGAAAAGTGGCTGTTCTGCAGTGTGTTTATGGGGTTTAGCGGATGGGAATCCTCATCTTCCGTACCCTGCTTGTTTTCAAGGTGAGACTTACTGGAAGGAGGCTGTGGCAAAGGGGTGGTCCCCTAGTCCAGGGTCGGCGTCAGCATACCTTGATGTTGGGGCAGCTGCCAAGGCCCAGGTCTTCTGGTGTGTGTGTGGGGGGGTCACTGCTGCCCCTACCACCCTTGGGCTCACTTCCCCTGCTGCCCGTCTGCTTGTCATCGTGAGCCCTCCCAAGGCTGTCAGGGAATGATGTGTGAGCACTGAGAGGACTGGAAAATGAGCAAGGGGGTGTTGGTGGGGAGCTAGGCAGTGGGGAAGAAGAAGGCAAGCAGGTGGGCAGGGAGGTGTTAGTAGGGGGCACAGTGGCAGGGAGGGCAGCAGGCCCCCCAGGTACTCTCTGGCCAGGGCCCACTGAAACCTGGAACTAGCTGTTCCCTACTACCGTAGTCTTTACCAGTCTATACCAGGTGTTGGCTGCAAGAACCAGTAGTGCTTTCATAGGTCTCCAAGCTTAATGGCTTACGGTCTCCCAGCTGGGCTGCAGGAATTGAAGGTTGCGTGGCTTGAGCAGATGGATGAAGAAGGCCACAATGAAATGCAGCCTAGGTGATGTGACGGTTAAGTAATTACCTAACAGCAGCTCTGTTTATGCATCTCTGGCAACTTCAGACTTCCCTCTTTCTGGAGTGCCTGTCTATGGGGCCTCCTCTTAGCCTGTGTTAGTGGGAGATCTCGCTCAGGGGCTGAACCTGGAACTTCACAGAAAATATCTTGTGCTGTTCCACAGACCAGAGCTCCTTAAGTAGCACCTTAAACCCTACTGCATACGAATGGGTGTTTGGGCTGGGCAATGACCAAGGCCCCATCCTGTGCCTTTCCCCCGTCTGCTCTTGAGACTAGAGAGTTCCGCTGTGGAGCCAGCAGTCTAGGTTCTCTCCTGCCTACTTCTCCCTTCCCTCCAATTTTTGCTTTGCCTTTGGCATCTCAACAGTGGATTGTGCCTTTTGGCCATTTCAGCAGAGCTCCGTGGTGGGACTGGAAACCCCACCGTCTCAGTTCCTGTTTCCCATCTCAGTGCTGTTTTCCACGGTCCTGCCACAGTTATCTCTCTTCTTGGTGCTCCTAGCCTGTCCCTTTGCCCTCTTTACAGCAGTGTTGTACTTTATTCACATTACCTACACATTTCACATACCATTAAAAAGCATAATTAAGACATTTAATAAAAAGACAGTAATCACTGAGCATGTGAAAAGCCCGTGAATGTATACAGAACCACGAACGGATGATCATGTTTCAGATATTATACAGGTGCAATAAAGGAACATTGCACAGATTCTCTATGCATGGAAACAGAGATCTTGAAAACAAAACAAAAAACCCCACAGATCACTCTGGAACTTTTGCAAGTTAGAAAAATATAACTTACCCATAAACTTGTACAGCCAAAGGAGTTCCCACAGCAACAGAGCATCAGAGAGAGAGAAGGGGTGTGGTCTGACTCATGCAGCAGATAACAGTTTGTGGCTTTCATTTAACCCACAAAGATCCAGAGCTGTCAGTCTTAAAAGCCACTTTGCGTTTTCTCTATAGTGTTCAGATCTAAAAATATCCCTAAATGTCAAGCCCATTGGACCATATCTGTGCTCTAGGAAGTGCTGAAGCAAAGGAGCATCTTTTAAAAAAAAGATGAATATTTTGTGTTTTGCCGTATGTAATCTAGGTTTCCTTGGGGGTTTGCCAACGCACAATTTATCCCACGAAAGTTGAGCCAAAACTGTGTTAAAAATGAATTAAACAAAATAAAATCAATTTATGTACAGCACACTTAAAATATAAGTTTAAAATATGGGCTAGTTGTCCTCAGTGTACATTAATTAATCCCAATCAATATCCACAGGTTGATGGCATACAAATAAGACCGCAAACACAATAAATAGGACCAGATGAGTTTCAGCCCAGTGTGCCTTCTTCCAGAAGAAGTGTTGGCATAAGAAGCCAAAATAGGTGTTGAATGATTCTTGCACATTTTATAATGTGTGGCCAAGTGGTGCCCTTATTATGAGGGAATAAATTGCAAAAATTAGATATGATTTACAACCATGCATCTTTATATACTAGCATGGAAATCATAGGACAAGATCCATCATTCTAATAAGGGTATCATTCGGTACTGTGGGATCTTAAATGCCTTTGGCTCCATTATAGTCTATGGGGACCATTATAGTCATTGATCCCCATAGGCTATAATGGGGAATCTATCCGGTGGGGGGGTATATGGGTGTCTGGGCCCCCCTGTTTTTTGAGATAGAGGCACCAAATTTTCAGTGCAGCTTCTGGTGCCTCTGCTCAAAAGACCCCAAGTTTCAAAAAGATTAGACCAGGGGGTCCAATTCTATGGGCCACCAAAGAAAGTTCGCCATCCCCCATTATATGGAGGGAAAAAACAGCAAAAAGTAGTGTCTGATGTCAAACCAGAGAGTCTCTGCAGTAGAAACTGAAGGTGGGGGCATTTTTGCACAGCCAGCACTACTGTAGCAATGCCACTTCCGTGGTGGTCTCCCATCCGAGTACTGACCAGGGCTAACCCTGCTTAGCTTCTGAAATCTGATGGGAGCAAGCTAGGCTGGGCCATCTAGCTGAGGGCAGAGATGAGCAGAGGTGGTTGCCTTGCCTGCTTCTGCGTAGCAACCATGAACTTCCGTGGTGGTCTCCCGTCTAAGTACTGACCAGAGCTGACCCTGCTTAGCTTCTGAAATCTGATGAGATTGGGCTAGCCTGGGCCATCCAGGTCAGGGCAGAGATGAACAGAGGTGATTTGCCGTTGCCTGGCTCTGCATAGCAACCCTGGCCTTCCTTGGTGGCCTCCCATCCAAGTACTCACCAGGGCTGAGCCTGCTTAGCTTCCGAGATCTGTTGAGATCAGGCTAGGCTGGGCCATCCAGGTCAGGGCTGGTGTAATGTTGCCAAGGCTTTTTCCATTGGCCTTCATGGAGTGTCTCTTTGCAAATGATCTGTGGGTGTCAGCAGTGCTGTCAGGAACACTGGGATGATGTATGTCGGTATTCCTTCTGTCTCTAGTTTAGTGGTATTTTGATTTTGACTGCTGAGATTAACAGCTGTTGAGATTACAGGGTTGCTCTGCCCACAGGCAGCACTCAGTGTTTCTTTTGACCGAATTGTTATAACTTTCCTTAAGCTTCCAATATCCATTACTGCTTCAAAAGCGGAGCTAGATTGTGCTGATATGTAGATCAGTACTTATTTGGGTGACCTACCTCTGTTTGTTACTGTTTTAAAAGCATCAAATGCAATCCACATCACTCATTAGAACGCACTGTGTTTATCTTTCCTTTCAGTTTGCCAGGCAGAAAAAAAATATCTAGCTTTGCGTGAATTGGCTTAGATCCTGAAGGAGGCGTGAACTTTTAACCACAGGAAATGTGAAGTCTGTGAGACTGGTTCCATCATATGACACCTCCAGGGCAATCAAAAACTGGTGTGTACCTTGACAGCAGATAATAACAGCCTTGTGAAGAAAGCCTAGCCAGGATTATTTACTCTACCTTGCACTGTACAATTTTTCGAATGTCTCATCATCCCATTTCAGCTAAGAAATGTGCTTTTTCTTTACGGAATTTTTAAATAAAAGATTTAAGTGACGAATGGTGCCAAGTACTCCTTTTAGGCTATGTGAAAGCAGCTGCCAAGCGGGGGCATTTCATTGTTAGAGTCACTCCATGGCTATTAAAGCTGCACTACCTTTCTGGTAGTCCTTCTCCCTCTGTTAACATACTGTTATCCAGTTGTGGTCATTGTTGCGTCAAAATCAAAACACTGCAGGTAAGTTGGCATCCTCTGTGTCCGTGTGGCTGTTCTGCTTGTACAGGGTTTTGACAATGAGTGTATTGCAGATTATCTGTAAAACCCTTCATTCCTATCGTGTTCTTCTTCGTTTAGGGTGGTATTGGATATCAGACAGAGTATGGTGTCTTCCACAAGGGGATGGGATTTTGTGGTTTCCTGGTTGCTGGTGAGGTTGCAGATAAAGTGCAGCAGCAGTGGGATTTCCACTTGGCAGGTTTCCCTGCCCCAGTCCCCCAGAAGTGGCCACACTCCCTCTGCAATAAAGATAACATGAACGCTAGAATATCATTATGTCACTACACTGTTAGTGGGTTCTTTGAATCCCCAGCTTTCACTTCAGTAGAAGTTTCTAGCATCTTCCCTTGTGAAGATACACCTTTTCCCTTGTATCTCTGAAAGGGAAGGGGCTGGATAGTTTTAAAAATGAAAACTGGGACTTCAGAGAACCTGTTGCTACAACAGTGTATCGATATAACAATATTTTAGTGCTGATGTTTTTAAAAACAACCCCCCCACCACCACCAGTGACGGGGGGGGGAGCAGTCAGGAAAAATCTTTGGAGCAAAGCAGAGGTGAAAGAGATCATAGGAAAGCTGGGGAAACCCCTGGAGGAGCATGAATGTACCAGGATGGTGTGGACCCCCCCCCCCCCCAAAGCATTGAACTTGGGGCAGAGGACCCATGCGGAAGACTCCCAGAGACTGATTAACATGAAAGCAGCAACAAAAATTTCATTACCTGTTTTGGGCTGCAATTTGTAAACTAGAGGTTAGCAAACAGGAAGGCTTTGTGAGGTTTATTAGCCTGGCATTTTCTCAGAGATTACGCTATAGAAATTGCCCTTTAATTTCCTCACTCACCAGTCACCACCTCTTTGCCTGCAATTAATTCTGAATTCCAACCTCTTGTCGGAGCACTCAAGCTACGGTAATGGCATGCTCATTTTCACCCTGTGACACCACTCTGAAACCTGCTTTATTCACTTGCACCTAATTTAAATCTCTTAACTCTCTGGCTTCTTTTTGGCAGGGGCGGGGCTGCAGACGCCCCTCCCTGTGTCATCCCGAGTAGAATCCTGGGGGTGAAGGAGTTTCACCGGGTCACCATAAGTTAGAAGCAGGGCTCTTTTTTTCCCTTTTCCTGAAAAAGAGGTGACAGAGCTCTCAAGAGGAAGTTTTCAGTCTGTATACTGAAAACCCGTGAACTTATAAACATTTTAAAAATAATTTTATAGAAGAGGTTCTGGAACTCCGTTCCGGCGCGATCCCCCAGGGAAAAAACCCTGGTTAGAAGTGACTTGACAGCACTTTGCACACACACATTTCCTGAAGTATTCTCTTCGTATCTAAGTTAATAAAGAATTTAGTTTGGTGGAAAGGAGATGTTAGAGCCGTGGACTTCAGTCCTCTTTATCTGTATAATCACTGCTGTTGCCAATGAGATATTGGGGTGCTGTAAATGTATGTTGTTCCCTTATTTATTGGTTGGTTTTTTTGGTGGTTTTTTTTTGCTTTTTCCTTTAAGCCTGCAGACTCTCTGAACTTGGACCCTGTTATGGCTGTCTCTTTCTAAGTCGCTAGGGAAGGCAGGGAATAAGTTGTGCCCTTTGCTACTAAGTACGATTGCTTAACTGCAGCTCGGTTTCCACTGAAAAGTTTGTCATGTTGGCACACTTTTGACATTCTTTTGGAATCAGTTGCCCGGGCATGCAAAAATGATTTGTCGGGATGTAGGTAAGAGGATATTTTACCTGCTAGTAAGAAACATGAAAGCTATAACAGTGAAACAATGCAGTGTCAGAGTTGACTGGTTTTAATAGTCTCTTATGATGTAATTTTAAAAACAAATAACTGAATACTGGTAGTGGATACGAGCTACAAGATACCTGCTTTATAAATGTAACATGTTCGTTGGCTTAGTGTATAATTTACATGAGTGCTTATTCAGAAAAAATGAAGCCGTCTTAGATAGGTTGCCTCTTGGCTTTTTAAAGAAATATACAAGACAAAAGCCTCACCTGGTGCCATGGCCCCCCTCTCACTTTCTGAAAACACATGGTGGGCACCAGAAAAGGTGTTGGTGGGTGCCATGGTGCACCACATTGGGGGATCCCTGCTCTAACCATTATACCACACTGTCTGTTTATAAAAACAGATGTTTCTGTAGTATTTTTGCATGTTGAAAATGTATTGCATATATTAGCTCAGTAATCTTTTTCATTGTAGGGTTGCCAGACCCTTGGTCCCAGTGCGGGTTCCCTCGATTTAGGTGGCTCCTTCCTGCTGCTGCAAGCCAGCTGGTCAGCGGGGGAAAGCTCCACTCCCAAGAGTGGCCACCTGTGGTCACCCCAGTGCAAGATTTAAAGAGCCCTCAGTGTAATATAGTGTTTAAAGTGTCAGATTGGGATCTGGGAAACCCTCGTTCAATTCTCCACTTAGCCATGAAGCCCACTGAATGACCTTGGACTAGTAAACATCTTTCAGCCTAACCTACATCACAGGGTGGTTGTGAGGGTAAAAGGGAGAAGGAGGAGAATGTGGTCCACTTCCCCTGCCCTCTTTGGAGGAAGGCAAGATAAAAATGTACTAGGTACATAAATAAAATAAATAATATGTCACATTGGAAGGTAGGCAAGTAGATGAACTCCAGGTGGCGAGGCTGATTAGGTCCTATAATAGTGTTGGTTGCGTGAATAGGGGGCCAGAGCTAGCCCTCTGGGTTTGTTGCAGAGTGTGGATCCTGGGTTTGTGTCCTTGTTAGGTGGCCCATTGCTGTTGGCGAGAAACGATTTTAGTTCGAGAGTTTCCTCTACTCAAGGAAAGGTTCTACCATCCAAGGCCTGTGAGAGAAAAAATATTATTGTCCAGGAAGGATTTATATCATACCTGATGCGTTTAATTGGTTTGGGCTGCAGCTGTAGGAAACATGGGCGATCTGTTGCTATCTGTTCTGGGCCTCTGTTGTACTCTGTCATTCCTGAGTACCAATCTGACCTTGTCAATCTGTTTCTTTACTTCATTGGGTGGTGGTGATAGTCCCTAGGCTGCCTGATATAAGGATCATTTAAGTCCATTCAGGGAATAGGAACAAATGCAGTTATAATGTAGAGTTTGGCCGTAAACAACGGATGGAGTGGCAGCTGGAAGCCTGTAGATCCGTGTAGTGATTAGTTCATGTCTGGCGTATAGTGGTGCCGATGAGTCCGTGATATATTGTACGCAGCAGACCTTTTGTGTGGACTAGTTTAGGCTCAGGTTGATGGTGGCGTGAAGGTTACTGAATCTCTTGAGGGCTTCCTTTACACGGGCAGGATCCCTCAGTGAAACAGAACTTTCCTGCCTCCCCCTTGGCACCCATGAAATGCTGCCACTGGGTGAGAGAGGGTGAGCTGAAGAATGACAAACTGGGGCTTCTGTAGTAGGAAGGAAATTGGCCCTTCCTTACAGTTACTGAAAAATTTAGTCTGAAACCAACCACCATGGATCCAAGTGGTGAAAATAACATCAATAATTGTTGGGAGGGTTTTGGTCTTGATCAGAAGGGTTTCAGAAGCAATGTGGGGTGTGCAGAAGTGCAGTTGGGATAGCTGGCAGGATCCTAGCTGCCACCCAGAAGTAATCCACATGTTCCCTAGATCTATGAGGAGCTGTGAGCAACTCTGGGCGCTGCATGCATGGAAGCCCCACCCAGTCCGATTGTTTTGGGGGCAGGGGAATGGATTATCGTTAGTAAATCTGAAGTCGAGGAGAGGTGCTTTGGAGTCGGAACTGAGGAAACAGTGCTGTAAATCAGCCCTGGATAGGCTACCTTCTCTTCTCATGGTGTTGTGCAAGGTTCCATCTTGCCCCCGTGCTATCCAACATCTATATGAAACAACTAGAAGCTCATTTGGAGTGAGTTGCTGCTGAGATAGAGATAACAACACTATTTCTCCTATCCATCACAATTCCGGGAGCTGATAGATATGCTTAACTGGTGTGTGGGTGGAAAAGCTGGATCCTTAGAAAACTTTGTATTGGGAACAGTGCTGATCCTGGAACAGGTATCCACCCTGCATTGAACAGGGTTGATCTTCCCCTGAAATAACAAGCCTGCTGTTGTGTGCTCTTCTAGACTCCTTGCTGACCCTGCATGCCCAGTGACTTAGGTGGCTAGAAGGCCATTTTCCCAGTTTTGTTTTGTTTGCCGACTGCAACTGTTTCTGCGTAAGGCAGACCTGAGCATGGTCACACACGTTTTGGTAACATCCAGGCCAGACTACAACAATGCATTCTACTTGGAATTGCCTTGGTATGTGGTTTGGGAACTTCAGCAGGGTTAGAATGTGGCAGCTAGGATGTGAACAGATGTCCTGTATAATGAGCATGTTATGTGTGAGCCGCATGCACTTCATTGGCCTCTGGTTTGCTTTGGGGACCAGTTAAAGGAACTTTAAAGCTCTACAGGACTTATTTTCAGGATACCTGAAGCTCTGCCTCTTCCCATATTTACTGCCCCGTGCTCCAAGGTTAGCCATGGTAGTTAGGGTTACTAATGGGTGGTTTGTCTAGTGGGAACCCACCCAAAGCACTTCTGGGCAGACCCCCCGCCCCAAATCTCCATTTGGTTCTACATGAGATGCACTTGCTGCAGGCAAGGGCTTTTTTAGTTAACTTCCCACTCTAGTCTCACTTGATTTTTATTTTTTTTAAATGCATGGATCTGTTTAGTGGTTTTTGTGTTTTAAACTATTGTAAGTGGATTATTTTGGCACCAAGGAAGAGACTCTCTTTAATCTTCCTACTGCAAACCGCTATGCTCCTTTGGCAGAAATAAAGAACTCTGACGAAACTACTATGGTGGAAACTGATACCTTGCTACAGGTAGAAACGACTGCAGAAACAGTAGATAACAAGAAGAGGGACCCATGATACTCGCGGGGGGACTCTTCAGGGCTGAGGAAGCAAGAGAGGCGTGCACATGTAAAGTGGGGCTGCTGCTCAAGGGTAGAAGCGTTCCCGTGTGTGAGGGAGCCGGAGAGGCAGACCGCTGGGAGATCGGGGGGTGGTGGTGGTGGTGGTGGTGCCAGGCGCAGAGAGGGCAACTGTGGAGGCAAGGGAGAGAGCTGCGGCACGATGGGAGGGGACAGGGACTCCGCTGCACTGGCCAGCCCCCCAACCCAGCCGCCGAGTGGGTGCTGGGGCAGCAACAGCCAGGCAGGCCGACGTTGGCTGCGGGCAGGGGGGCGGCGGCAGGGGGAGGCTCCGCGACTGCCTGCTCTTCTTTAGATTTTTGTGCACATCTGGGGATTGCCCCAAATGTGCAGGGAAATCTCCCTGCCCCCAAGTGCCCCGATGTGTGGATTTAAATATCCGCACGGAGGGGGCATGTTGGGAATTAGATGTACAGATACTCTGAAAGAACTTTGTCTACTAACTGCTAAGACAGTTAAATATACATTTGCAACACTGAGTGAAATTACATTAAGTCTTGAAAAAGGGGATGTGGAATAGTATTGTATAGCCCAATCTCAGACGCTTAGCAGGATTGGTACTTAGATGAGGGACTACCAAGGAGGAAGACAGTGGTAACTTGTTGGCACAACCTGCATAAGTGGTTTTGAGCATTTTTTTTGTAGGTTGAACGATGGCACATATGCCAAATAAATTATCCTTTTAAAAATGGTGTCTTGTGGTCTGCCTCTGTGCTAGATGTTAGTATAGTAGGACTTCAACATCCACGGGGGCCAGGGTGTTGTTTTGGAAGACTGTCAGTGGGTTGTAGCATCTTGCAAATAACCGTAGGTGTGGTGGCATTTGCTTGAGGATAACATCCATAGAGCCAGAAATGTCTACCTGGATTGTGCCAGTACCCCAGCAGTGGCAGCTCTCAGGTTGCCAGGTTGGTGTATTTTAGAGCCGGTGTGGTGGTTAATGTGTTGGCCTGGAACTGGAGAGTCCTAGCTATGTCTGAATACTTGCTTATCATGAAACTTACTGAGAGACCTTGGTCTGGTCAGTCTCTTTTTCAACCTAGCCTACCTCACAGTGTTACTGAGCAGAAAATGGAGGAGGGGAAGGGTACTGTCATCTCCTTGGAGGAGGGAGAGGATAAAAGTCCCCTGAATAAAAATACATAACATTTTAAGGAGTAGATAGAAGGTTCCCAGCTGAGGCTGTTGCAGTGTGTTTGTGTAGAGCTGTTCCTGTTACCAGGGGTCATTTCCTGCAGGAGCGCACAGGAGCGGAGCTCCGGCAGTAAAGAGCCCAGCACATGCAACAAGCCCCATCCCCTGCTCCCAGCAGCCCTCAGTCAGAGCAAGAAGCAGCCAGGTAAGTTGCAGAGCTCCCCACCCCCGGCCCCCTGGTCTAAAACAGTCCAGTGGCACCTTTAAGACCAAGTTTTATTCAGGTACAAGCTCTCCCTCCTCTGCGAGGACAGATCTGCACATCCCCCCCCCCCGATAGCTAGCAATCCAAAAGAGTCCCGTGGAGCCTGAGCAGTGGGTGTTGCCTTCCGACACACTTCTGGTGATGTCAGGGGGTGTGGCATATGCAAATCAGTTATGCTAATGAGCTCCTGCACCTCTTTTTCTACGAAAACACCCCTGCCTGTTACATACATGGGAATTGCCTTGGTTATTTTTGAATGAATAGTGCAGTTTGCTGGTTATGGCAGCCTGGGTACAGTTATGAAAGCATTCTGTATAAAAACCCAGTGAAGTGCTGTGGCCACCAGGAGAGAACTGTGTAGAATTCTCCTTTGTGTACTGGTGGGAGGATGACAGTTGGTTCTGGTACACTGTACAGCCACTGTGAATGAGAGGAATCTTCTGCCCCACGCAGTGGGCTACACGAGAGGTTGATAAGAGTGCCGGCTGGGTATAAAGTATTGCTGTTGTGGCCCCCTGCAACTTCTCCAGAAGGCTGGGACATCCTTTGTCCTCTCTTTTGGAGTAGTGAACTGTGTGGATCAAAAACTGGCTAATTAATATTGTGGACCAAAAACTGGCTAATCAATAGGAAACAGAGAGTGAGTATAAATGGGCAATTTTCACAGTGGAGGACGGTAAGCAGTGGGGCACTGCAGGGCTCACTACTGGGTCCCATGCTTTTTAACTTGTTCACTAATGATTTGGAGTTGACTTCCGGTTTTTGGCGCCTCAACGATGGCTGCATCTCTTGGTTCCTCCGAGAGACGTGTGCCATGAATCGGGGATTAGGAGGGAGCGCGATTGTGCGCGCTCCCCCATGGAGTCCATAGGCAATGGACTCCTAGCCAGGGGGCTTTGGAGAGCCCTACCTCCGGCCGACAGCCGGCACAGGGGGGCTGCTCTCTGCCCCGAAGGTTCTGCCCTGATTCCCAGTATTGGACTTGAAGCGACCACCGGGACAAGCATATGAAAGTTTGGCGATTTTACTCTGCCTAGCGAGATCCCAGGGGGACCTGCTGGATCAGTTTTTGAAGACAGATAAGTGAGTTTAAGTTAAAACGAGACATCGGAGCCCTGTTGCGAAGCCCCCACAAACTAAAGCGGGAAGGGGGAGGGGACGCCCTACCCCCTCAGGCGAATGAATGAAGCAGGACAGTGGGGGACTGAGCTAATAGTGGCAATGGATTACAGTAGTAGGACTAGATCAGAGAAATCTCCTAATAAAAGCGTTTACAGACCTTTGAGACTTTGGCAACTTCAATCGGTAAATGTAAACAACCCTCCAAGATGGCAATCGGAGACATTGAGGGAGGTGGGACACAAGCTTGTCTCAGGAAAAACAGACCTAACCATAGACTCTTCCTACAGCATAGAATCGGGTGCCATCTGCTGGCTAAAGTGGGATATTTGACGGGAACGGCTCTAAATGTGGCGAGACTCTTAAAGGGACAGTGTTTAGAATGAGAAGCAGCGAATCTTGGTTTATAGATGAAATTGAGACTGTGTATAGCTTGTATTGGATGGTGGCAAGCAGATTAAAAAGTGATTGGACTCTTGTACCATAATAAGCGAGTGAAAGCTCTGGAAAAGGAAAGCAGTACTAACTGGACAGAGCCTGTTTCATTAAAGCTGTTTATGAAAGAAGAATCAACAGAGAAGGAAGAGGACAAATTGAGATGACTGTATGGACTGAGTGAATCTAGGCTCCACAGTGTCATGTTTGTGGGGAGGGAGGGGAAGCGCAATGGGAGATGACAATGTCTTTTAAGGTCGCTATACTTTTTAATTAGCTTTGGAGCTATTCTCTGACAAAACAGATAAGCTGGATTTTAACTTGAACTGATGAACAAGGAAACTCCTCATGCCAGAAGTTAATTGATAAGAGTTACAACTTTGTATCTATAAGCAAATGTAACCTTCTACACTTGGGCTTTTAGTGCCTTTTTCTCTGTCTCCCTTAGTCTGTAGTCTTTCCCCTCCCCTTCTTTCGTTATAGTTATGTAGTTATTTTAGAAATGAAAATTTAAAAAAAATCTCCTTGGGGGGAGCAAAAAATTAATGATTTGGAGTTGGGAGTAAGCAGTGAAGTGGCTAACTTTGCTGATGACATGAAATTGTTCAGGGTGGTGTGAACCAGGGACGATTGCGAGGAATTCCAAAAGGATCTGTTGAGGAGGGGCGAGTGCGTGTCAATGTGGCAAATGGGGTTCAGTGTGGCCAAGTGCAAAGTGATGCACATTGGGGCCAAAAATCCTAACTATAATACACCTTGATGGGATCTGAACTGGTGGAGACTGACCAAGAGAGAGGTCTTGGAGTCATAGTAGATAACTCACTGAGAATGTTGAGACAGTGTGTGACTGCGATAAAAAAGGCCAACCCTATGCTGGGGATTATTAGGAAGAGAATTGAAAACAAATCAGCCAGTATCATAATGCCCCTGTATAAATCAATGGTGCAACTTCATTTGGAATACTGTGTGCGATTCTGGTCAGCACACCTCAGAAAGGATGTTATAGCATTGGAAAAAGTGCAGAAAAGGGCAACTAGAATGATAAAAGGGTTGGAACACTTTCCCTATGAAGAAAGGTTAAAATGCTTGGGGCTCTTTAGCTTGGAGGAACAACAACTGAGGGGTGACATGATAGAGGTTTACAAGATTATGCATGGGATAGAGCAGGTGGAAAAAGAAGTTCTCCCTTTCTCACAATACAAGAGCTCGTGGGCACTCAATGAAATTGCTGCGCAGTTGGGTTAGAGTGGATAAAAGGAAGTACTTCTTCACCCCAAGAGTGATTAACACATGGAATTCACTGCCACAGGAGGTGGTGGCAGCTACAAGCATGGATGGCTTCAAGAGAGAATTGGATATACATATGGAGCAGAGGTCCATCAGTGGCTATTAGCCACAAGGTATAGATAGGGACTCTCGGTCTGGGGCAAGTGATTCACTTTATTCTTGGTGCTTGGGGGGGAGCAATACTGGGAGGGCTTCTAGCGTCCTGGCCCCACTGGTGGACCTCCTAATGGCACCTGGTATTTTTGGCCACTATGTGACAGAGTATTGGACTGGATGGGCCATTGGCCTGATCCAACATTGGCTTCTCTTATGTTCTTATGCAGTACACTACCTGTCTTGTTTTGGAAATGACTTATCAACAGTGGTGGTGGCATGAGTTGGTCTTGTTTGGTTGCTGGAGGCTTGCTTAGAGGAGCCAGGATTGGGTTTGGTTGCGTGTTCCTTTTCAAGGAAGATGAGTTGAAGAAGAAGAGTTGGTTTTATATCCCACCCTTCACTACACAAATGAGTCTCAGAGTGGCTTACAATTGCCTTGCCTTCCTCACCCCACAGCAGACACCTCGGAGTGATAGGTGGGGCTGAGAGAGCTCTGAGAGAACTGTGACTGACCCAAGGTCACCCAGCTGGCTTTATGTGGAGGAGTCGGGAATCAAACCTGGTTCTCCAGATTAGCGTCCACTGCTCTTAACCAGTACACCAAACTGGCTCTCAGGGAAGGGGAGTGAGGTGACAGAAGTCGTAACAGTTGATTGCCAGATGCATTAGGAGTAATATTTTGTTTTGGGGCACCTTTTTAAACTTTGCCCCCTTGTGTTGTGTAAGTTCAGAGCCTAAATTTCCTTAAACTGCTTTGAGCCTTTATGTTCATTCATCCTGATTCCTACTGCTTTCTATCCTTCAAGAAATCCGTGCTCCCCCCCCCCCACTTCCTTGCATCTTAGGGAGTATGGGCTTGTCTCTCTCGTGGGTATTAATTTATTTTTATTTATTTCATTAGCCTCCTTTCTACCTTGCTGAACTCAAGGCAAGTTACGATATAAATAAATCAGTTATTAAAAACAAGACAAAATACCACAATTAAAAATCTCAGTACTGACCTATTTAGGTCTACTATGTGGCACAACCCATATACAGAGAAAGACTTTGAGAAAGTTGCAATCCTCCTTGTAAAAAGGTTTCCCCTTGCTCGAAAGCCAGTCGAATCCGACTCTAGGGTTGCGGTACTCATCTCCGTTTCAAAGCCGAAGTGCTGTCCGAAGACATTTCCGTGGTCATGTGGCCGGCATGACTAAACATGTTGGATATTGTAACTCTACATCTGGGAGGGAAAGGGTGAAGAGAATATTCTCTCTCTCTCTCTCTCTCTCTCTGGGGTACACTTGGCAGTTGCCCCTCGTCTCATCGGTTTAGATGTTGAGCCTTGTTGGCCCTCGCTTGCCTTCTGTTTCACCTTATACAGCCGGAAGGAGGGAACCCCAAAGACCAGCACCAGAAAGGACGCCGCTGACTACCGCCTGCAAGAACAAGACAACAACCAAAGATCCGCCGCAAAAAAGGGTGCCTGGTAGGGTAGTCACCACCCCTGTATGTCTGTGGCCCTAGGTTAGATTCTGTAAATGTGATTAGCACCCTCTGTAAGCCGCCCAGAGACCCTTAGGGGTTAGGGCGGGATAGTAAATCGAATAAATAAATAAACAAATAAATAAATATAGGACCTCTCTTCTTCTCTCTTACTTGGGCTTGGAGCTGCAGCACATTAACCTTTTTGAAGTGAATCAGCACACAGTAAATTAAATGTACCTACAGGAATATACTTTTGTAAGTAAAATTTCTTTCTCTTGTTACTGTTGGAGTCAGATCATCTTTGTGATTTGTTTGAACAGCGTTTTCCCCTTAACTGGGAAACGTGGAGGATCGGGGATACTGGGTAAAAAGCTTCTGTGCTTCCAAGGCAAATGTTTTTTTTTTTTTTTTAACATTTAACCCAGTATTACAAACCTGGGGAGGGAGAAAAGCCAAGGTGTTCCCTTTCCTGTAAGATGAAAACCTTGGTGGTTTACTGTCCCTGGAGCCTGAAGGGGAGGGGAGGTTAATGGGTGCAGGAGTGGTGGCAGCAGCCCCTCTGAGAGGTGGCGCCATCTCCCAGGGCAGGTTGTAACAGGAGAGCTGGCTCTTCGCTACGAATTCAGTTGCTTGGTATCTAAGATGCTAATAAGACGGTTTCCTGGAAAGTGTGCAGCACAGTATCTCACTGTTGCCTGAGTTATACGTGGTCTATAGTGGATTTTTTTCAGCCTTTTGGCCGTAATGTCTAGTGACTTGTATTTGGGTAGAAAGGTCATATCTGTGAGTACCTTTGCAAATTTCCTTTATGAAGTCAATGGATTTCTTCCTCATATGGTTAAACGTGGCACATTTTGTGGAAATAATTCTAGAGCAGTGATGGCGAACCTTTTAGAGACTGTGCCCAAACTGCGACCCAAAACCCAGTATTTATTGCAAAGTGCCAACACGGCAATTTAACTTAAATACTGAGGTTTTACTTTAGAAAAAACAACCCATACATTAAGTTAAGATGATCCAAACAAAGTAAAGAAAGCAATCCCAAAGGCTTTCATTTACTTAAAATTATTTGGCAGAGAATTCGACACTTTAATGACGGTCTGGGCCTGGCTGGGGTGATGGCACGTGTGCCCACAGAGAGGGCTCTGAGTGCCACCTCTGGCACCCGTGCCATAGGTTCGCCACCACTGTTCTAGAGGACTAGATGTGTTTGTTGGTTGACACCCCACTGAACAGGCCTCAAGACTTAACACATATTTATTCTAGCATCAGCTTCCATGGGCCAGAATCCACTTCATTAGATGCTTGAGGTGGCCAGTAGGCAAAATAACTATATAACAGAGCCTACTGATTATTTGCTGCCTTCACTCCGTCATGGGTAACAAGTCATAACACAGTAAAACATCTGAGGGACTGTAATTCTGTTGTGCAAGTTCTTTGTTCTTCCAGTTGTAGCATGGTTTTGTTTTTAAAGAGGTGGCAATCTCTTCAGGAAGCAATAGAATTCCTGTGTATTTCAATTAAGGAAACAAATGAAGTGGCAGTTGTGCAGGAGGACAATGCAATTAAGGCCTTATTTAAAGATAGCCATTTCCTGATCTGAATATCCAAGTCACTGTTTTGTATAATATTGCACCTTGAATTCGATCAGGAACGGGCTTTCCGAGGAGAAGAGTTTTAAAGAAGAGAGGTTCCTGATGGTATAAGATGTGCAGTTTAATTTTTGTAACGCCTAGCCTGAGGAAGAGTTCTGATGAACTGGGAAGCTCGCACAATGTTTAGTGCCATTTTAGTTGGCCCTAATAAAAGATATTACATGGATTTTATTTCTTGTTCTGGATTTTGGGTGGACCAGTACAGCTGTTTACAGGTTCTTTTCAGTATGATGGTGACCTCTCAAAGGGGAGGGTATGGCTTTTATGGTAAAGCAGCAAGGCTTAACTCTTCTCTGTTTCAGCTGCTTACTTTAGTGCAGAGTTACTTTAGTTTAAGGAGCTGCGGTGGCTCAAGTGGTTAAGACGCTGAACTGCAGGCTGTGGAAGGTCAGTAGTTCAGCGGTTCAAGATCCGGGTGCCCGGGTGCCGCAAGACGGGGTGAGCTCCTGTGTCTAGTTCCAGCTCCTGCCAACCTAGCAGTTCGAAAGCAAGAAATTGCAAGTAGATCAATAGGTACCACTTCGGTGGGAAGGTAACAGCGTTCTGTGCGCCTTGGTGTTTAGTCATGCCGGCCACATGACCACGGAAACGTCTTCGGACAGCGCTGGCTCTTCGGCTTTGAAACGGAGATGAGCACCGCAACCCTAGAGTCGGATTCGACTGGCTTTCGAGCAAGGGAACCTTTACCTTTACCTTTACTTTAGTTTAATCCCTGTGAAGTAAACTCTGTATAGGCTTGCATTGTTGCTTTCTTCCTAGTGTTTTGACTTGTAGGGACTCCAGCTGTTTTGAAACTTCGCCATTATGTATTTTTTTCTGGAGACTAGGAAACAATTTGATGATCTCTGTCCCTAGTTCCCATTTTCCATGTTGTCGGAGCCAGGTGGCTTTATGTATAAATTCGGGTTTGTTTTTTCAGGGTTAGGTTATATATTAGAAATTAATATGTAAATAGGGTCATCATTTTCCTATAGCTGTTTTCAGCTGTCAGTTTAAAAAGCTAGCATAAACAAGTACATAACTAGTTAGCTCAGACCAGATCAACAGGAAATGTTTTTAAACACTGAGAGAATTTTAAAAGGGTAGGAAGGAACGAATCAAACATGTTTTATACCCAAGAAATACACTACTTAGTATAATGAAGAGGAACTACTTAAAAATGGAATTATTTCTTCAGCATAAACTCGTCTGTGATAATGCCTTCAAGAAATAGGTGTAATAACTTACAGTTGAAATATCATTGATACTGAATTAGCATTTTATGCATGCAGAGAAATAAGCATTCTGTAGGCGTACACATGGAGCTTTTTTCTGCCCAGTGATGAGGGTTTTTGGGTTTTTTGGGGAAGAATTGAGTCTGCCATTCAAAGGAAGTGATAGGAAAATGTGTGGATACTAGATATATTGTCAGAATCCAGGAATAATCATAGATGGGATTCTTGAGTTTTCCATAGGAGGGGTGTGTGTGCGCGTGCGTACGTTTTCTAGTCTCTGGAAAGGGTCTGGAAGTGGTACTCAGATGATGATGATATCAACACATCTTGGTATATCAGATTTAGAGAGAAGGGCCCCTGTCTGTAAGTAATCTGGATTTACATAAATGTTTTGGGGTATCTGTAAGAACACTTCAGTAGTCCCAGTATCTCCAGATCAGAATTTAAGGAGTATGTCCATTCCTACATGTTAGTAAGGTGAATGATTTGACCTATAAAACCAGTATATTCTCCAGTTCCACCATTGTTTCAAAACAGAAATAACTATAATCTCTCCCTATGCAGATGTCCTGTTTCCTATTAGCCTTGTAGAAATGTAACACAACTTTCTGCTTTATTAACGTGTTGCCCCACTATTTTTATGGTGCCTGTCTGCTGCAATTGGAATTGAATGCATGGCAGTGCTTTCTCTTATTAGATGGGTAGGGTGGGGAGTCCAGTAGAGAAGGTGTTATTTGTGGAATGACCATTACAGAATTCTCTGTTCCAGAAGTCTTTGGTCATGTTTAAGATAAGAGCCAGGGTTTCCTTTCTTTAAGCATTTGTATGTCAAAATGATCTTGAAAAAAGCACCAAGGTTGGATCTATGCAGTTAGGAGCAAGGTTGATTCTCTGAGGTTAGGATCGTCAGGTGTAAGATGCCAGCCTGGCCCCAATGCCACCACAAAAATGTATGCTTTTATTTTTTAAGATGCGGTTGCTTGGCATTCATTCCCATTGGAAAGCAGTCAAGTACTGCACAGTCCTACGGAGCTGACAGGTACATTATGCTTCCATGGGCTTACTGCATTAGCGCCTTTCCCTCCACACATATTCAAACATGCATCTCATCGTAATGTTGAACATCTTGCCAAAGTTATGTAAGGAGCCATCAGATATCATGGGGGGAAGACTTTTGAGCTGAATTTTGTTTTTCCAATGCAGAGCTTTGAGAGCTCATCAGAATTATAGTATTATTTTTGAGCTTTGTTAAATACAAAAGAGTGGGCTAAAAGCATACAAATCATTCCTGTCCTCCTGGGGCCCAGTAAAACATCACAATAAGCACAAGAGGATATCCAATATCTTCCTTGACATGGTGAGTTTTGATCTGGTGAGGTGGAATTTTGCAGGAGTGTGGTCAAGAGCGTATTATGTATGCTGCACACAGGAAACTATCATCGACTGTCTCCTTGTTTGCAGGTTGCTCAACAATAGTTATGAACTCGCGGCTGCGAGCACTAGGTGGAAGAATAAATAACAGTCGAATCGCAGAACTACCAAAAGAACGAACACGATCTGAGATCATCTGCAATGTCCACTTTCTGGATAGCTCCGTGCAAAACTTCAAAGTTAGCGTAAGTCTTGAAACTTTTTTTCTGAACTAATTCATGTAATGTGTTCATGATCTGGACTATTTTCATTGTGATCTAGCCCAGTTATATACTGCAGCCAAGGTGTGTATGACTAGAAATTGCCTTCCAAACAGTAGTGACATAATAGGATTTCGGGTCACAATCACGTACTAACTTGCCAAACAGGTACAGTGACCAAAGGTTCAAATTGTTCAGAAGGAAAAAAAAAGTCTATTTCCCTTCTGTACAAACAAACAAATACAACACCTTTATTGGCATAAAATCCTTCTGTAACTTATGAAGCTGACTTATACATTGAATACTTCTCTGCTAAGTACTAACATATATATTTATCACAATCCAGTTTCAATGTATTTTGTTTCATGAATTTATCTTCTGAGGTTTTCAGATTTGATATTTTTCTGAGCATTTTGATGTAAATTGGTTTTGTTCTGTTAACCTTTTTATTGTTGTAGAATACATTCAGTATACATTCAAAATCAAATTTGTAAATTGAACTTTGCAGTCTAATAGCTACGAGTGGCCCCACCATGTGAATCAGAATTTCATGGAGAGGGTACAGAACGAGGTATATCTTTCTGCAACCCAAAGGTAATCTTCTGGTTTGCATAAAAATACTAAAAAGTTGAAAACTTATTGGGTTAACACTCCCCCTCCCAAATAGTAGCTAACCCCCCCCCCACATCTTGTGTTGCCTGAAAAGGGTGTTCAGGTTTGTTTGTTTTTTTAAGTAGGGATTGGGGGCAGTCAAGGAGGTTGGGGAGGAGGGTGGAAAATGATTGACTGTATATTGGGGAAGGAGGGTGGAAATGGGAGATGTGTTAGGTGGGCAAGAGGGGAACAGTCCGAATAAGAGTAGCGGAAGCAGGGACCCCTGGGTGTAGATGGGATTTCTTATCCCTCACAGGATTTCTTGTCCATCACAGGTCCTCTTATATTTCCTAATACATAATTACATAAATCTTTACATAGCAACCTTAATATAAAAATGTATCATGCAAGATGAAGCTTTAAGTCTTAAAATGAAAATAATCTATATTAAAGAAAAGGTCATGTATTGTATGAATTAATATTATTTTTGAGCTTCTCTTCAGTATTAAGGTATAGGATTGCAGGTCATCAGATTATTTATTTATTAGATTTATATCCAGCTCTCCCCCACTAACGTGGGGCTCAGTGTGGGTAACATCATATTATAATCAATAAATACAATCAGGATATGAAGTGAAACATTTTAAAAATTGAACAGTTAACACATAAAAACAATACAGTGTTAAACTAATCAGATGGTGCAATACCATCATACCACTCTGGATTATTCCAATCATACCATGCCAGACTGGGGGGGGGGGGAAGAAAAGGGGAGGCCTAATTTAGATGGATTTTTCCATAAATCTCAGCTGTAAGCTTGGTGGAACAGTTCCATTTTGCAGGCCCCGTGGAACTGTTTCAGGCCCCTCAGAGCCCGGATCTCAGCTGGAAGGGCGTTCCACCAAGCTGGAGCAATGGCTGAGAAGCCTCTAGATTTAGTTGAAGCCAGTCAGATAGTCTGTGGGCCTAGGATCACCAGTGTTGGTATGTGATGAGTGCAGTGCTCTTTGGGGTATGCCAGGAGAGGCAGTCCTGCAGATATGCTGGTCCCAGACCATATAGGGCTTTAAAGGTTAGAACCAGAACCTTGAACTTGATCCGATATGCAATCTGGAGCCAGTGCAGCTGGCAGAGCACCAGTAGAATGTGGGCTATAGCTGGAGTTCCTGTAAGAACATGAGCAGCTGCATTCTGGACCAGTTGAAGTTTCCAGGTCAGTCTCAAGGGCAGCCCAAGTTACAGTAGTCAAGTCTGGAGGTGACCATTGTATGGATAACTGAGGGTAGGTGACAGGAAGCGAGATAGGAAGGGAGCCAGTTACCTAGCCTGGCATGAGTAAAAGAATGCCAGCCTAGCGATGTTTGTGATCTGGGTCTCCATTGATAAGGAGGCATCCATGACCCCACCCAGACTCCTCATTGTTAGTGTTGGAGTCAGTGGCGTGCCTCCAAGAGTTGGGAGTTGGCGCCCTAACCTGAATCTCCCTTCCCCAGCCACAGGAACTCTGTCTTTGATGGATTTAGTTTCAGCTGGCTTTGTTTCAACTACCCAGTCACAGCCTCCAATGGCTGCCTCCTGGGGCAGTGTCCGGTCGGCTGTCCATCAGCAGATACAGCTTGGTGTCATCTGCATATTGGTGACAACCCAGCTCGGAACTCTGAGCCAGATGGATGAGGGGGCACATATAGACGTTAAATAACATTGGGGAGAGGATAGCTTCCTGAGGGACACCACATACCAGTGGATATCTAGGAGAGACCACCTCCCCTAGTGCCACCCTCTGTCCCCGACCTTGGAGAAAGGAGACAGACCACTTCAAGGCTGTCCCCTGAATCCCCATGTTAGCCAGGCGGTGCGTCAATAGATTGTAATCGACCGTGTCAAACACTGCTGTCAGATCTAATAACACCAGCAGTGCTGAACCTTTTTTTGAACCGCCTCGATCCTGGTGCCTACAGGGATCGTCCGTGAGGGTGACCAGTGCCATCTCCATCCCATGGCTGGGGCGGAAGCTGGACTGGAATCGGTCCAGAGCTGATGTGCCCTCCAGGAATGCTTGGAGTTGTTCTACCACCACTCTCTCAACTACTTTGCCCAGGAACAAGAGAGTCGACACTGGGTGGATAGTTGGTCAGATCCACAGGATCTAAAGATGGTTTCTTTAATTTAAACTCCCTTGTAAAGTCCTAATTGTTCAAAGGGGCATTTTTGACTCTAGTTGGCTTGACGGGTGAATTTTAAGAACTGCTGTGATACATGTGAAGAACTTGAAACATTTTAAAGGGCTATATATAACTGCTAAGTATTATTCTTATTTAGATATTCATGTTTGTCAAAGATAGTCGTTAACATATTTCCTTCTGATTGGTGCAATTCATTTGAGACATTTCCAGGGCCCCTAAAACCCAGTCTAGCTATAGTTCAACCCCAGCTCCTGTGTCTGGCATTATCTGTCCTGTTTATGCCCAAGACGAAGATGCAGTTTCACAGACCCAAGAAAGATAAGGAATGTGAACGCTGTTCATCTGTGGCTGATTCTGCATTGGCTTTTCCCTCCGTTGTTTTACGAAATTCCCTTCTGAATTGCGTGCTGCTTTCACTTCGTTTGATCATCTAGCTTCCACAGTCCATGCCGCTTTCACTTTCATTGATCATCGGATTTTATGGTACCTTCTGCATAGATTTATGGCTGTTCAAGGGTAACTTTGCAGTCAGTACGGCGTTGCCCTGGGGTATTTGAATGTGGTTTTCAGCTGGACTTTTCCCTCCGTCGAGAAAATGTGGAGCGAATGCTGGTGAATCTGGGAAGTATTGACTCCTTACAGTCACCAGGACTAAAGTGCAAGACTTGTCCTAGCCAACATATAGGTGATGTCATGATCAGGCTAAGCATGTGCCATTATGACTTCAGATGTGTTCCATGGCAACCAACATGATTGTGTTCTGGCCTACTTCAGAAACTGAGGTTATTGACCAGTACACTGTGGAAATGATTTATTTCACATGGAGGGCCTGATAAAAATTTTTTTGCTGGACTACTTGACAAATAAAAATAGACAGGAAGGGTAAGTATTTGGGTTTTGTAGTGTTGTGTGCCCTATGAATAAAAAAGGCAGTGTAATTGTCAGCTTTGAAGACAACTTGTTAGACTGTGTTTGCTTCAGAAGAACCATATTGATGTATATTCCTGTACTGCTAACAAATTTTGAAGGATTTCTTTAATCTTAGAAGGAGCTTTGATACCCCAGCATTGTTGTCTGTTCTTTGATAAGGCCCCAGTCGCATTTATTTATTTATTAGTTATATTTATATTCCGCCTTCCCCGCGAACAAGCTCAGGGCGGCTCACATTTGCCGGCGTAACATAGCTGGTTAGCATAAAACATTTAAAACCAGTTTGTTCTGTTTATCCACTTTATATTCCATCTTTCATGAGCTTGCACTTGTAGACTTCCCATCTATTTTTCCTTTACTATCAAGGAAAATTGGCAGTCTACTTAATATATCTGCAGGGAAAAAAGTTCAGAATTTCCCCCTGCTGGTTGTCTAAGCTATCAATCCACCACTGTATGTTGTTCATTATGTTGATTTTTTTGGAATTGTGATTTTATTACTTAATAATACAGCTCCATCGACTGACAAGGTGCTTTGAGATACATAAGCAGACATACCCCTGCCTCAAAGGAATTTATGGAGGAAGACGAGGGAACTTCAAGAAGAGACAAAAGCATAGCCAGGATTGAAAGGGAGCAGGCTGGGTCCACCCTGTAGGAAAATCAGGCAGTGGTCATTGGACTTTACAAATCTAAATGGAAAACAAGAGGAGTATTAATAGTAGCATTTATTTCTCTGTGCTCATTGTCACACTCTTCATCCAAATCCTGCCTCAAAACCCAGAGCCGTCTCTGACTGGTGGCGGCATGGACACAGGTGCTTAGGCGTAGCGGTTGTCCTAGGCCCCAATGTTATTTTTGTTTATGTTTCTGAACCACCGTACAGCGAAAGGTTTTCTAGTGCCCCGACAACTTCAAGTAGTTGTCCCAGGCCTCTCTGGTCATAGTTTGCTTCCTCTGCTAAAGTTTGTTTTTATTTCGCAGTTTGTATTTTGCTCCCTAGCAGTGTTCTGCAGTTTGAAAATCCTTTGGGGCGTTATGGATAGGTTTCAAAATGTTAACACATGCTTTGGGTAGTGATTATGTGGGTTTGTCGCTGACGCATCATTGACTGTCATGTCGGGAAATCCTGACACAACTCATGGAAAAGCATAATGTGACAATGTCCCTTCCTTTTTTTTAAAGTGTTCGTTTCCAAGGAAGGCCCAGTGGGGTTTTCTCTCAGTCTGTATGTAAATCTTTGAACAATTGCAGTTAATTCAGGCTTCAGTAGAACTGAGATTTCTTTGCAAAAGACTCAGCTGATGGAAAATTAGCTAAAATGAGGGGCTACCTACTATGGTATTGTCTAGCAAAGGGTGGCATATAAATACTTATTTATTTCTTGTCTCAGATGGCCATCATCTTTACTTAGTGTTGTCCCTGTGTTACTTAAAGATGATATGCTTTGGCAGTCCCATGTTAAGCTGTTCTGCTTTGTGGTATACAATTTTTAACTTTTGAACCTCATCCTAATAAGGGGGTGTTGTGATAGACTTAAAGGTAGTAGCACAATAGCCTTCTGAGGACTGAAGTCTGGAGTCTGTGAATCATTGCGGTTTTTGCCGCTAGGTGTTTGAACACACAGGCTGTAAGCATTACCATTTAAAACTATTTTTGAATCAGATAAAGTGGAGTGGTTGGCTGTGTTATCATGTTGCTAAACAGCCTGGCAACAAGGCATATTCTTCAAAATGGCTGGAGATCCAATTGCTTTCTTTGGTTGAGATCTTTGTTGTCTATCTCTAAATCAGGAACTCTGGCATCCTTGGCTATTAATTATGAATGCATCCGGGCAGCTAAGGTTTTTCTCTAGGAAGGGGGATTACTTTCAGAGGATGGTGCTGTGTTTTATAAAAGCAGGGTTATGTTTCTCTGCCCCTTTTGAGATTGTGCTTACCAAAGAAACCCTCCAGGGTAGGTGTGTTTTGTGTCTGACTAGGCAGCGAGGCTGTTAATGCCAAAGTAGTGTGAAGGCATCCGCTTGATGTGTTTAATTGTGGAATTGCCTTGACTGTGCAGAAAGTGGATTCTGATGGAGGGAGTGGAGATAGTTGAGGTGTGGGTGTGCTGGAGAGGGAGAACGGAAAGGGTGGGTGAGACTTTTTCCTGATCCCCCCCCCCCCCTTGAGGACTCTTTGCCCTCCCACACAGTTTTTCCAGTGGAAGAGCTGAGAATATCTTATGAAATGTTTGAACATATGACGACGAGTGAAATACTTTTAAAGTCAAGGAGGATCTGGAATATTTAGCTGCCCTTCACTCCCTGATTCTAATAGGCCCTGTGGTATTAGGCAACTGAAATTCCTGTAAATGTTCACAACTAGATCCTCTTGTCTGCTTTGGTTTTCTCTGTCTTCCACAGCATATGAAGCAACATGATCTGTACTTGAAAATGTATGTACCAAAATTCAAACATGGGAGAGTAAAACTTGTTTCAGTATTTGCAAACATTCTGTTTTCTGACGTCCATGGAATTAAAATTCAGATTTGGAAGCTATAGTTCTTACATAACCTAATTCTGATTGGGAAAATTAATCTGAGATGGTAGCATTTTCAAGGATGTGTTGTTTCATACTACAGTGATTTTATATAGATGTTGTGTTGTTAACTTTATACAGTCCTGACCTGGATGATTCAGGCTAGCCTGATCTCGGATCTCGGATGCCAAGCGGGGCCAGCCTTGGTTAGTGCCCGGGTGGGAGACCGCCTAGGAAGCCCAGGGCTGCTATGCACGGGCAGGCAAGGGCAAACCACCTCTGAATGTCTCTTGCCTTGAAAACCCTAAGGGGCTGCCATAAGTCAGCTGTGGTTTGATGGCACTTTAGGTACATACACAATTTTGGGCATTTGGCATGCTTCAGGTTTAACAATAAACAGTGGTCTGTGGGATTGGGGGCCCCCCTCCAAACTCTGCCTTAATCCTGGTTTGGAATTCTGTGTTTAGCTAAAAGAGCATAACATCCAACTATGGTTTAATGTGAGAGTGCAAGTCTGTTTTTAGATTGCCACGGTTTTGTTGTTGTGTCTGAATCATGGCTGTGTGTGATGATGGTGTGTTGTTGAAGAACTTTTTATTGTTTTGTAAACTCAGTGGGTTGGATCCAGCCACCTTCTTCAATCTCTGTCTGTACTACAGCCTCCATTCCTCATGGCTTTTTAACATGCAATCTCCATGATTCTCAGCATGCCTTTTGAGATGGTCAAAGAGGATCCCTCCTTCCTTTATCACTGGTCAAAAAGCTCCTTGGATCCAAATCAGATTTACTGATCCGGTAGGTAATCTGTTGAGCAGAGCTTTTCTCCCAGAGTTTGTAGTAACTTAATAGTTGGGTATTACCCTCTCACTGTATTTTCATCCCTGTGGTCTGTAATAAAGAGGAGTTGCAGGTTTGTTGTTGTTTCTGATGCTGACAGTATTGAGAGCAGAACATAATAACTCTGGGGTTTCCCCCCTAAATCCAATAGTTTCTAGTTTTAATGCTCTAGTTTTAATGTCTACTGAGGCTGCATTCGGACATCACGATAAACCAGGGTTTATGAATCATTGTTTGGTCAACAAATGCATGATCTTGTCAGCAGTATAAGCTGCTTCAGTAGTTTTATTGTGGGAAATGAAATAGTTGAGGGAATGCAATAAAACCATAGGAGAGGATTTGTAAGGGAGGGAGGGAAGGGGAGGGAAGGCTGGAATGTAGCAGATACTTGGCCACACTGAGAATAGATCTCCTTGTGAATCATTGGACCAGATGACCCTGGAGGTCCTTTCCAACTCTATGATTCTATGATTCTTATGTTTTTAAAATAATTTTATTGTATTTACTTTCTGAGCTATCCCAAACATGTGACATGCACATTTTTTTCTAAATAAATGAATAATTCCTGCACTTCCAATCCCATTTAGGGTTTGAGCCCTCTGTACTCCATATATGCTTGTCCTGTGATATAGAAGGACATCTAAAGCTGGAAAAATGGAAAAATGACTATCCAAATTCACACGATACATTGCTTTAGTGACATGTTGAAAATGTACATAATTCAAATATGGAACCAGCGTTTGAGGGAGGAAATGAATGGGTTAGGCTGCCTTCTTGTAAAGGGGAAGTGCCGAACTATTTTAACTTCATTTAAAAAAATGAATCTGTTTTTCTAGATCAGTGATTCCCTGTTAACAGCTATTGACTAGGATGAAACTCATTGGTGGGCTTGCAAGAGGAAGAATTGTTGTTGTTGTTGTTCAGTCGCACAGTCGAGTCCGACTCTTCGCGACCCCATGGATCATCTCCCGCCAGGCCCTCCTGTCTTCCGCCGTCCTCTGAAGTTGGCTCAATTTCATGTTTGTTGCATCGATGACACTGTCTAACCATCTCATCCTTTGCCGTCCCCGTCTTCTTTGACCTTCAATCTTTCCCAGCATCAGGGTCTTCTCCAGGGAGTGCTCCCTGGAGGAAACATTAAAAAATCCCTGAGACAGTCATATTATTTAATCCATATACTGCCAAAGTGCATTAGCTAATACTTTATCAACATTTAATATCAGCGTTAAAACATGTCTTTGGCTATTGCAAGATGGAGCCAACTGGTTATCTTTTTCTGCTAACCCTCCAGCACTTGTCTGCAGTTTCATCTCTTTATTCTCTTTGATTCTGAAGTGAAGGCTCATGTTAAGCGGCTGTGGTCTTCAAAGGCAGTTTATCAGAATACATTACATAGCTAGAAGGTACCTTTTAGTTACTTGAGTAAAAGATTTAACTCCCCGCTTTCCTCAGTTGGCACCAAATTTAGAAAAAAATGTATGCAAGCGGTCCTTAACCCATAATCCACTAGTGCCCCCCCCCAAGTTAACAGCATTATTATTGACACCCACCCTCAATTTGTGCATGTATTTATTTTATACAGCCTTTTCCACTGACCATAGCAGCTCAAGGCATCTTACAAAAGAAACCTGACCTGCAGGTAATAGATGAGTAAAGCACAAAATCACACAAGAAAAATACAGTTATACAACGTCTCTCAAAATAATACCCTCCTTAGGAAACAAGGTGTGAGATCCCCTACCTAAAAAGAATGACCTTATGTTTCTTACGGAAGATGGGTAACATGTGTACCTCCTTGGGGAAGGCATTCCGTGGGAGAGGAGCCACCATCTGAACAGAGGAGGCCAGTTCTGTGGCAGAATGGATCGCTTGAAGCGACCCTGGAAAGCTCTGAAGTGGTGAACAAGCTCATAAGTAAAGAACAAGAGGGCAAAACCAGCCCTCCACTTACATACACTGAGAATGTAATGATCACTTACATACACCGAGGTCAAATAATATAGTCTTACTAACAGAATTGTTTGAAAAATATCACTTAGGTACAGTGTCAGTTGATAAAGTGGAACTTTCTTTGAACAAACTCCTGTGTATTTATTGTAACTCTTAATGCATCCTTAGCATTTTGCTTTTTTGACTTTAACATTTGTAGACTATATCAGTCATTTCCCCCCTGAAGTATTTAGATTTATTGCATCCCCTGTGACAAAATCCTGTGACATGATTTAAACCCCCCCCAAAAAAACCCTCAATAGAAAACAAAACAGTATAGTTCTGACTGCTGAATAAAAACTGAATCCAATCAGGACTGAGGGGAGGATGGCAGGGATCCACATGAGGAAGGTTCCCAGTCGCTTAGTGGGGGGGGGGGGGGGCGGGGGCAGGATTGTAGCCTTCTGGACCCTGGAATTTGAGGTATCTTTAAGACAGAGCAACGGGAGCGAGATGGGAGCCACCTCTGTGTGAGCCAGTCTTGCAAGACTGGGCTGTGATTGTATGACCCAGCTACACTGGCAGGACCAGGATATGGCTCCTTTCCACGGAATTGGTGAAAATCGGTGACATGCATGGGTGGTTCAGAGACAGTTTCCAACAGCGTGGGATTGCCTTCTGGGCAAGTGGTTCCCATGCAACTGTAGGTATGTCTGAAGAACTCTTCATCTGTCCATGTTGGATAGGAATGCTTTTCGTTGGCTTGTGATGGCGTGCTGGGTGCTTCTTTCCTCGTGCACAGGGATGACACTGCAATACATACTTTTTTAAATACCAGTGTACTGTTGTGCTCCATAGTCCTGAAGAATATTTAGAAAGCAGGTCTACTCAGAATCCTGTTCAGGTCTTTTCAGTGGAAGTTCCAGGAAAGTGTTGTTAGGATGGCACTGTAGGAATACTGCAGCTCGCATCCTTATGCTGGTAGCAGGATACATTTTATTCTGCAGCAGCTGGGTTGTCTTCCTGTTGACATCCATGTACAAAGCAGGGAGCTAGTTTTGAGGGGCTGTGGCTCAGTGGTAGAGCATTTGTTTGGCATGCAGAAGGTCCCAGGTTCAGTCCCCGGCATCTCCAGTTTAAAGGATCGGTATTAGATGATGTGAAAGACCTCTGCCTGAGACCCTGGAGAGCCGCTGCCAGTCTGAGTAGACTTTGATGGACCACGGGTCTGATTCAGTATAAGGCAGCTTCATGTGATCTTTGAAGAATCTGCCTGGCACCTCTTCAGGATCCTTCTTTTTCATACAAATTCCTCTGTCCATTGAAATCAGTTGAACAAGTTCTTGTGTGCAAGAAAGGAGACTGGGTATTTTGATTTAGAAGTGTTTTTCTCTATATGATGGTCTTGTGGAACACTTTGCCCAGTCCTACATACTTTGAGGAGATAGATAAAATGTTCCTTCTAAAATACATATGTGGGATACCCTGTAATACTTAATTCTCATAGTTGTGCACTATTCATTGTTTGATTCATTGAGACAGGAAATCAGCCTGTAGATGATGTGAAAGACCTTCTCTGCCTGAGACCCTGGAGAGCCACTGCCAGTCTCAGTAGACAATACTGACCTTGAGGAGGGACCAAGGAGGGTCTGATTCAGTATACGGCAGCTTAATGTGTTCATGTGTACTGCGTGTCTTCCAACAAGAGGTCAGCCTTTGTTGAAATGTTCAGGAGAATAGAATCCTTCAAATATAACATCAGGGATACCTTTCCATGTGAACTTGGAATGTATTTGAACAGCAAGAGACTGAACCTTTCAATGACAACGGGCTGGTGGTGGTGGGGGAGTGCTGTGGATACCTGGGAGAGGTAAAGGCAACTATCTGTGCAGGGAGGGAAGGAGATGGGGATGAGACGGAAGAGGTTAGTCTTTATCTGGTGCATGTTGGTGTCTGATATAGTTTTTAATGGTTAGCTGCCTTGGAAGTTCGTCCGACTAAGAATTACAACTAAGTTGCAACCAACTCATGGTAACCCTGTCCCTGGTTCATTCTATATGAGAGATAAGCAGAAGTGGTTTGGCATTGCCGTCCTCTGCATAGCAACTCCAGTATTTCTTGGTGGTATCCGATCCATGTACTGACCATGGCCAACTATGCTTAGATTCCAGGCTCTGATGAGTCTGGTCTAAGCTGGGCTATTCAGGCTGGCTAAGACAGGATGTGCCTTGACCTAGATAGCCCAGGTTAGCCTGATCTTGTGAGATCTTGGAAGCTAAGAAGGCTTGGCCCTGGTTAGTATTTGGATGGGAGACTTCCAAGGAATACAAGGGTCATGAAGAGGGAGGCAAGCAATGGCACACCACCTCTGAACATCTCTTGCCTTGAAAACTCTACAGGGTCATCATAAGTCACCTGTGACCTGACAGGACTTTCCACCACCAAGACGGGATATGAACACGTTAAATAAAATTTAATTATAAGAACTCCAGCTGCCTAATTTTCATATGTCAACATCTGCTCCTTGAATTGCACTAAAAGAGTATTGAAAAATGATGCAGATCCTGCAACTCATCGGAGATTTTCACAACAGCTTTCTGTCACTCTGGGGACCAGCTTTTCAGCTGCCAAATCTTAATCAGTATCAGCACCCTGTGAACAAAACACCGCATCAGTCTTGATGACATTCTCCAAAGCTGAAAAATCAACTGGTCTGCCAGTAAGCATGTTTTTTAGTCTTGCTTTCTCCCCAAATGACTAGGTAGTAAATAAACACTGAGACTGTAGTAGAGATGTGAAAGCCTGTCTTCCCCCAATTTTTCCAATGGAAAACTCCTATGAAATATTTTCTCTTTTAGAATGAGTGAAATGCTTTAAAGATAAGGTGAGCATATTGTAGACATATGCACCTCTTAAGCCTAAGCATTTCTGCACCTGAGAGGATACCTAATTTTCATGAGGGGAGCATGCAAGGGCGTTCATTGCTTCTCACCACTTGTATGCCTTCTTTTGTCCTTTTGACCTGATGTAGTTGACCTTTTCTCCTCTCCACTGTGACACCTTTACCCACAGACTGGGTAAAAAGTAGCTTATTGCCCTACCTTGCAGGAGGGAGGAAAAAAATCAGGTGGTGGTTTTCCCCCCTACTTCAGAGGAAAACTGAACGTTTCATTGATAACTTCGCTCTCTCTAACCAGATAGCAAAATTAAGTTACGTGTGCTAAGATAGTATAGGGTACTACAGCTGGCAGTTTTCTGCCTCAAGGACTGAGTATATTTGCAGTTTTGCTTGTACAATACTGAGGCATTATAATTTTTAATATCCATAAATATGCCAAATGTTGCAGTTTTATATGCTAAGTAAATTATAAATGGTGCATTTTATGTTGTTAAAACAGTAAAATTAGTTTCGACATGATTTAGGAACTGACATATTAGAGATTACCACTTTAGAAGACAGCTGGATACTTAAAGAAGATTGTGCTATATAGACTATGATGTGTTCAACCGTTCTTGCTGTTTGAAAGTACGCCTGCATTTGACTGTGTGTCACATTACCCCTAGCACTTTCGTCAACAGCTCGGCCTTTTCTTGATGGTGCCTGAAGTGGGTTAGAGTTAGTAG
>NW_015160849.1:117128-120080 GCF_001447785.1 Gekko japonicus | reverse complement strand
TTTAAATCATTGAGTCTTTCAACCAGAATGTGTTGTTCATTCATTAAAGTCTCAATTAGGGGATCCGGAAAATTAGTTTCTATATCAATTAGGTTTATGTTTGTCTGGATGCATGTTTCTTCTGGTTTCTTGTTACTAGAAACCTGATTCTCCCCTCAGATGAATCAGCCACACCAAGAGATTGCAAAGGAGGGCAGTTTCTTCCAGCATTTATGATCCTTTATAGAGGAATTATACATTTGTTGTCAGATATGCTGCTCCAGTATGGTGTACTGGTCGTATAGAAAGTCTTGATTTTCTTTAAGTCAAATTCTTTAGAAACCTATTGGGTATTCCATGATATACCTCCTCCTCCACCTTGCGATTAGAGCTGGGGCTTCCTAACGTTACTATTATTTATCAATATTAAATTCCGGTTTTCCCTTTTTGAGTCATCAATATCTTCTGTTTTGTTTCAGTTGTTAATTTCAGGTACTTCTATGTCCACCTGGGGTAGGAATTTAGATAAAAGGCATTCCCTCCCAATAGAACGATTTAAGGCTGCAAGGAACATTACTAGGAAAGTAAGCTGTAAAAAGAACTTAAGTGAAGATTGGTCCTTGGTGATCAAGGGCACAAATTGTTAATGTTTTCCACTCTCCTTCCAGATACCCTTTAGTGGTAATTTTTCCTTGCCAGACTATTTCCGCTGGTTAAAAATTCATAAGTTTAGATGAGGTTTTCTGTTGATCAGGTATAATGCCTTAGACTCAGCTGAGGTGCAAGGGAGATATAATGGAACTTCTGCAGAGGAACGCAAATGCCCTTATTGTCTGGATCAAGTAAACTCCCTAGCTCATATTGTTCTCATGTGTCCCCACAACAATACTGCACAAAAGAAATATATTACTCCTTGGATGAAACAGTTTATGACACTTCCTGAGAAATGGACACTACACTATCTGTTATCAAGTAGACTGGCGAATGGTGTGAGATGTGGCCATTTATAGTGTCAAGAGGGAACTAATTTTCATTCTCACTTTTTTTGGTGGGAAACTGTAGATGAATAGCTAATGGCTGTTAAATCTAGGGAAAGGAAAGTTTAAGTTTGATAGGACATTAAGTATTGTGTATATTTCAGTTTTTCCCAATAATTCAAGTTTTGTCCAGAAAAGGGGGGGGGGCTTTTTTGTGGCTTCGAAATTTCTGGAAATTTTACATCTCTAGACTAAACAGGTGACCACATACAAAGACATGTAGTTGCTGATCTTCACCTAGCCCAGGGGCCAACAACCTTTTTGAGCTTGCGCAGGCCCCTTTGGATTTCCGACACTGCATGGTACGTGCAGTGAAAAATGGCTGCTGCAGGAGGTGAAGCCTGTTGCCAAAGCAACATTTAAAAAAAAGCACAGCCAATCAGAAGCCTTGCTGGGCAAAATCCCTACTTAGCACTGCCCACTTCCTACAAACACTTGGCGGGTGCCAGAAAAGGTGTTGGTAAGCACCCTGGGGACCCCGATGTAGCCCAAGTCTTCATGCGCACTGTGAGCAGGAGGATGGGCAAGGGCAAGCCCTTAATGGAGCTCTCCAGGGGACAAACAACTGCCTTCTAAGATTTCCATGTGAGAAAGGTCTTGTGAATATCTGCCAAGTCATGCAGTGGTCTTGCTTATACCGTGTGATCAAATATATGAAAGAGCCATTCAGGAATATAATAGGATCAGCAGCTTAACAGGTTTGCACAAAAACGACAAAAACAAACCACATGTAAGCACTACAGTGGGAAAGATCAGCTAATAGTCTAAGTTTGCTATCATTGCTACTTAGGCTAAGGTAACTTCCACTGTTAATGTAAAACAACCTCAGTTTCATAACCAGGCAAATTTGTTCTTGGTTCATTTGAGGCATTTGCAGGCAGTATCTGCCTTGTAGAGATGTTCGTGCAAGTTTGCAGTGCAGCATGAACATTCAGAAAATGTTTAGAGAAATACTTCAGAGAAGTTAGCCAACAACTATTTTGTTCTTTGTGTGAATGTCTTTAAAAGATTCACTGATTATTTGCTTAACAGCACGTGTAGCTACATGATAAGATTTCAATAAAATATAATTTCTTTTTCTCGTGCCCACTTTCTTGGAGTATGACAAATATCTGCAGTTGCTCTGTGTAATGTATTATTTAGTATACCAGCCAGGGTATGCTGCTGCTGTTTAATTTTTGGTAATTAACTCATAGCCATTAATTACTAGGGTCACCATAAGTCAGAAGCAACTTGATGGTACGTGACACACACAATTTGTAACAACTTTTCTCTACTACAAAAAATGGTGTGTTTTCTAACTCAAAGGGGGAGAACATCTTGATTGAGAGAAATCACTTGTTCAGGATGGGTGGTTCTTCTCATCGGTTTTGATGCCTTCCTGGGTAAAAGGAACACTTTCAGAACCTCCAGTGTGTTCTTCCAATTGCTGCAGCAGTAGCCAGGCAATTTGGCTTTGATCTAGGGTTGCCACGTCTGGGTTGGAAAATACCTGGAGACTTTGGGGGTGGTTCCAATTTTTTGGGCTGCGTCATTTTGTGGTGGGATTCCACTGCTCTAAATCGGGGGATCCCCTGCCCAGACCGGGGGGCTGGGATCCCTACTTGTAATACCAGAAAATCACTAATTTGTGAGGCTTAATCTGGAATTCCTGTACGACATGCACTCTTGTGACTACCTGTTCTGTTAGTGCATAAGGGAGGGAACTGCCACCACCTCCTATATATGGAAAGCCTGAACACCAAGTCGTGATGTCACAGTAATGGCGACGAGGGTAGTCATAGTATTTCCTGTGTGGTTATGTGGGGCTAACCTGAAGGCTGCTGTTAAGTGTGAATCACACCCTGTGTAATGATTTCAGTTAATTGGTTGTGTTCCTTTAAATGTTTTGTTGAATATAGCAGAGTTAGAGAGTTTGGAGTTAAGAGTGTGAGGA
>NW_015160849.1:94152-116890 GCF_001447785.1 Gekko japonicus | reverse complement strand
TGGGGTTGGTTTGGGGTTGTTGGGGGGTTTTTGGTGGGGGGGTTTTTACACAGTGGCTGTCTTTATTTTCACGGAAGGAAGAGGATTCTTCTTGCTTGCTTTTGGAGGACTCTGGACGTGGTGGGTCACTTCCCCGAAGCTTCCCTTTCTCCTCCCTCCCCCCTCCCCCGATCTTTGCAAAAGAGAGACACTTGCAAAAATCAGGGTCTCCCCCCCAAAAAAAATGGGGGCCACGGCACGAACCCTCGTTTTGGAAGGGAATACCGGGAGATTGGAGGGAGGGGGAGGCTCAAAAAAGTGAATCTGACCCGGAGCGGGATGAGATGGGGGGGGTAAGGCAGCCGATCAGAAGGACTCAGTTGGGGGGGAGAGAGAGTGAGTAGTCGGTGGGGGGAAGCGGAGCCTCCTCGGAATGGCGAGCGGCCAACCCCGGAACGAAACGGACGAGGCGGCTGCGCTTCCGCAACCAATTGCAAACTCAATTTTGGGCGTCCCTGGTTCCGAAGCCGCTTCTGAGTTCGTTTGGTCCAGAAGCCGGTGTTTGCAATGCCCTGCGTGGATGCATGGAAACTTCTGCACAATCGATGCCGTGCGGGTCAATTGTGAATGGTCACAGAGGTGGTTTGAAATATCCAACACAAGGTGTTATCAATGTGGTTTCCTATACATATGTGGTAGTAAGCAAATTGTTGACCACATTTGAGGCAGCCTTTCTGAAGCCTCAAACCAACCAGAGGGCTATAGCATGTCTAAAGTCTCTGGAGGCATTAGATGAAAGTGAATGTAGTCTCTTTGATGCTGTTTGTGACAATGGCCACTCTTAGAGGAAACTGAAAACTTTGCAGAAGTGATGTAGTTGCCTTTCACATTAATTTGCCCCTGAACTGCAACAACGTGAGTTGAAATGACAACTGGTGAAATTTAGATTCATTGAAGGCCACAATGTGAAGTTTCTATATTTTCCTCTAATTTACTCAAAAGAAGTTCCATAGGAACTTTGAATGTTGTACTCTCTTTCTATTACATTTGTTGGTTCCCTTGAACGTTTGTGAATGTACTCACAATGAACTTTGTACACCAATATCCAGTGTAGCTGCTTTTTTTGGTAACTGGAAATTATAATTGAAGTTTACTGTATGTGAAAACGTCTTACCTAAGTGTGAGTTTGTACATATTAATATCTCATGCTGTGTCAATGGTAAATAGTAAAGAGTTATTAAACTCTTACTATTATTTGACAATACCATCATACAACAGACATCCACCAGTTTCCCCTATTATATGCTTGTAAATTATACGAAACATACACTCAAATATGCAAGGGAAACTGAACTCAGTAACACTGTAAGTTAGTGTGAAGAATCTGGAAGACTGCAGTCAGTGCTGGTCCCGACTTATCTTGCACTCTAGGCGAGGATCCCTTCTGGCGCCCCCCCGTGCGCCCACCATGGCTTGGACCCGTTAATTGGATCTGTACCCCAGACCTCCCGTTCTCCTAGCACCCATGCTCTTAACACTCACTTTTGCTTTTGTAACTTTGCCTGCTTTGCACATTTGGCTTCCACCAAGGAAGACTCTGCAAAGAAAGGCACTCGCAGTCACAAACAGCCTCTGCTTCTCACTTGCCTTGACAGTTCCTTGATGGGGTTGCCATAAGTCAGTTGCAACTTGAGTGTCCTTATGTAATAGCCCCCCCCAATTAGATTCTTCTTTGACTCAGCTGAGTGACCCTTCTGTGCCCAGAGGGCTAAGTTCTTTGGTGGAATTGGTGTTTGTATAATCAAAAAGATCATAACATGTTTAAAACTCAGTAGTGTTTGCAGCTGAACCAGGACAGTGGTGTGTGTGTGCCAGTTTGGCGCCCCTAAGGGCCGGCGCGCTCTAGGCGAGCACCTAGTTCGCCTAGTGAGTGAGCTGGCCCTGACTGCAGTGAAAGAATCAAGAAAATATCTTGTTGAGTACACGAGAAACTGCAAGTTAAAACACTTGTGACAGTAGCTGGCAACTGCAGAGTTCAGGGACTGTAGGACTACCTTTGATGACGTCACGACCTGGTGTTCAGGCTTTCCATATATAGGAGGTGGTGGAACTGTTCGCTGTTTGTGCTGGGGAACTAATAGCATATGCCAGAATCCTGCTGATCTAGATATTGTGTGATCATAGAGAGCAGCTTGTGGGTCAGCGCTTGCTATAAAGTGCTAACCTCTTCCACGTTTCTGCAGTCTACATAGCTCACTGCAGAGGCCCTCTGCTTCTAGAGTGCCATCATGGTTGCCCATTGTATGCTCTGCTGGACACTGGATCTCATCAGCACTTGGGTCTCATCAGCGCATGGGTTGCCTTTTGGTAACCATGCACCAACATAGACCGTGTGCAGTGTGGTAAATGTCACAGTAGTGATGTTTTGAAGGCGGACCTGGGTAACCCAAATCTATTAATCTTGAAACCTAATTATATCTTGTCTGTGCAAAGTGTTGTCTTACTGCATGCTGTGCATTTCAGAATTGCAAATCAGCTTTTTTTGGTATGTGATTAAGCTGATGGGGGAGGGGATTGTGCATGAACAGGCTCTGGCCTGTAGCTGAGTCATGTTCTAGAAGAGAAGTTTCCAGCACTGTTGTTTTAATGATTAAAATTCTTCCTTTCCCTCTATGTCAACCTCCTTTTAATGTGTGGGGGTTAGTAAATCTATGTTTAATTGTAACATTATCTAAGTTAGATTATTTTATTAAATATATCTCTGTTTCTTTTTGTTTTTCAGAAACAAGATACTGGTCAGGTCTTGTTGGATTTGACCTATGATCACTTAGGTGTGACAGAGAAGGAATATTTTGGTTTACAGCACTTCGAAGAGTCAGCAGATTCGCCCGTAAGGATAACTATTCATATTAAAAGTGTAGCTCTTTAAAATCTTTGGTCACTAGGCCGTCTAACATATTTCTGCTTTTGCAGAGATGGCTCGAATCCAACAAACCTGTACGAAAGCAGCTAAAAGGTAAGGCCTTAAAGTCTTTCTTCATCCTTGGAAACCTTTTAGGCCGAGGGGCAGGATAATAAATAAGATAAATAGTGAACTTAGTTGTAATGTGACTCTTATAAAATTGCTACAATGATCGGTGGTTAATACTGTTCTAACGAGTCGAAATATACTTATTTGCTGGGTCACTGCTTAGCCATAAAGACTACTAGGATCCCGCAAACAGTTCTGCAACACTGGAAAACGATGAAAGAGGCTGCAGTAAATCTTTGGGAATCCACTTCCCATGGTGATTTTAATGTTGCAGCCTTATTAATGCTTTTGGGGTATATTGCTGCACCCAGACGTTGCCCTTGTGGTGACCAAAAGTGCTTTTCATCACTGTTCCACGGCGAGAGCAGTTTTTATAATTCCTTTCTTCCAGGGCTTTTTTTGTAGAAAAAGCCCAGCAGGAACTCATTAGCATAATAGGCCACACCCAACAGCAGAAACTCATTAGCATACTATGCCACACCCCTGACAGGACATCTTATTTGCATATTAGGCCACACCCTGTGCCTTCCCTTGGCTTGCCCGGGTGCAAGAGCAAGCCAAGCTGGCCCTTGGGCAGGCCAGGGAAGGCACAGGGAGGCATTTAAATGCCTCCCTGATCCTTCCAGCCCCCCCCCCGCCTCAGAGTCACCAGGGGGGTCGCCCTCCAGGCCTTCCCTCTGTAGCCAGGCACGCAGAGGTTTTGGCTGTAGTGGGTGTGGCCAACTCTGAAGCCAGGCAAAACTCCATTCCTGTGCGTTCCTGCCCAAAAATAGCCCTGCTTTCTTCAGATTTAGATGGGGTAATCATAATCCTTCGGTCTGAAGAGAGATGAGTGTCCTATGTTCCATCTATGGACAGCTGGAAGATTCTTGAGATTATCTTGTATTCTGGGAGAACCTAGGAGTGATCATGATTGCGCTTCCGAATCCAAAACCGCATTATGTCCAAGGCATTATGTATTCGTGGGATTCCTTTAATTGTCAGCCTGTGATTGTTTTAAGTCAGAGTTAGGCCTGGGAGCGAACTAAAGGACAACATCAAGGAGATTAGTAACACCAGCATAGAAGTGGTTTCAGAGGGTGGTCATGTTGGTCTGCAGTAGAACAGCTAGGCAAGAGTCCGGTAGCATCTCCTAGATATGAGCTTTTGAGAGGCAAAGCTCCCTTTGGCAGGTGTCTGACAAAGGGAGCTTTGACTCTCAAAAGCTTATACCCTGAAAATCTGGTTGGTCTGTAGGGTGTTCCTGGACTCGTTCCAGAATTGAAGAGTCTTGATGCTCCAGTTTGGTGTCGTGGTTTGGAGTGCAGACTCTAATCTGGGAGAACTGTGTTTGATTCCCCCACTCCTCCACTTGCAGCTGCTGGTGTGACCTTGGGTCAGTCACAGCTCTCTCAGAGCTGTTCTCTCAGGAGCAATTCTTGAAAGAGCCAGGGGTCATTCTGTAGAAAAAGAAGTGCAGGAGCTCATTAACATAACTTATTATCATAACTTATTTGCATATGCCACACACCCTGACATCACCAGATGTGTGTCAGAAGGCAACACCCACCACTCAGGCTCCACTGGACTGTTTTGGATTGCTAGCTATCGGGGGGGGGGGGGGGAATGTGCGAAGCTGTGTGCAGATCTGTCCTCACAGTGGAGGGAGAGCTTGTACCTGAATAAAACTTGGTCTTAAAGGTGCCACTGGACTGTTTTGGATTGCTAGCTATGGGGGGGAGGCGGCAGATCTACCTTCACAGAGGACGGAGATTTTGTACCTGAAGGCAGGCCGGGGGGGTGTCTGCAACTTACCTGGCTTCTTCTTGCTCCTTGTGGCCCAACTGAGGGCTGCTGGGAGCAGGGGGCGGGGCTTGTTGCATGTGCCTGCCCCCTGGGCTCCTTACTGCCGGAGCTCCGCTCCTGTAGGAAATGACCCCTGGAAAGAGCCCTCAGAGGGTGTCCATTGTGGGGAAGGGAAGGAGATTGTAAAGCTGCTCTGAGACTCCTTTGGGTAGTGAAGGGCGGGATATAAATGCAATCTCTCCTCCTCCTCCCTCCTGACCTCTATGAAGGGTTCTGTACCAGGTTCCCTTGCTGACCTAAGCAAGAAAATATGCTGTCCAAGAAAGATGTTTAACTCTATTTAGTATTATGCTGCACAAGATGTTGCTCCTAGCTGGCTTCATCCGCCTCTCTTTTTGTCTTGCTTCATCCTGCCCTCCATTTAAAAGGAGCTGCATTTCATAATGAAAGTGTATTCTGTGATAAATGAATTGCAGACCCTGCTAAGTATTTGAATTCTTCCTATTGAAACAAAATCTGGTATTAGTGATGTGTTTTCCGTTTCAAGAAGAGGACGCCTCAGATTCTGTTTTCTTACTTAAAGGCACAGCAGCATGTGTTCAGCAAGTCTCTCAGAGAAAGAGAGAGAACCAACCTGATCTGGTGCCTTATGGTGTGGCATTTTTCCCCTCTAGAGCAGGGGTGTCAAACATAAGGCCCGGCGGCCGGATCCAGCCCGTAGGGGGGGGTGTGTGGGGGGGGGGGGGGGGGGGAGCCACTCCACTGTGGCTTCAGCGCAGCAGAACAACCTCATCTGCAGCAGTCAAGCATCGTGGGAGCACCTGCCCAGGGCTGCATGGCTGGCTCTCCAGTCCGCCCGTGTGGGTTTTCCTCTGCACCCTCCTCCCAGCCCAGGGGGCCTTGCAGTGAGGACACACCACCTTGGAGCTTACCAGCTGCTGCCCTTTATACAGTTTCTATCTCCGGTACCTGGCATTACGTTTTATGGCACCTGTGGCCCGGCCCGACAAAGTGACATTTATGTCAGATCCAGCCCTCGTAACAAATGAGTTTGGCACCTCTGCTCTAGAGCTTCTAAAAGATATATAAATGGAGAAGTAGATTGATTTAATCTTATTATACCTTGTAGGAGGTTTCCCTTGCAGCCTGCATTTTCGAGTAAGGTTTTTTATACCCGACCCTAACACACTGCAGCAGGAACAAACCAGGTAACTTTTTGTTCTCAAAATCCATAGCCACATTTTAAACTTCTGACATTCTGTTATCCTTGCATTCATAGGAAATACACCAGGACAGCTTCTTTTCCACATGCAGTTGGCATAAATTGATAGAATTTCATATTGGAAATAAATTATAAGGTAGAGCATCCCAGCAGAACAGGGTTAAGTATATGCCTAAACTGGTAAATACTGCCACAGCAGGTGCAAAATGGTTAATCTGGTGTAAATCTATCTAAGACCTGCTTTTAATCTTCTTTTTTTGTTTTTGCATATGTGTTACTCTAATGGTCTGGGAGTTAGGTTTGCAATGCCATGCAATCCTAGACAGAGTTACTCCAGTCTAATTCCATTGAAACCAAGGGGATTTGCACTGATAGTAAATTGAAGTCAGTGGGCTTAGACAAGTGTGGTTGTATTGAGAAATGTCCTCTTTATTCCCTCATTTCAGATAGAAGTACTAATTTATAAGCGTTCAGTGCACTGACCTATGTGGTCTTCATAACTGAACACTCATATGAGTATTGGGGGATAAAGTACCTCCTTCTCTCATGTTTATGTTTATGTCAGTATCATAAAATGGTTTAAAGTGGGAATGCTAAATATGTGACAATGTTTTCAAATTCTGATTTGTAGGCATTTATTCTTCTTGCAATTGAAGGCTGACATTTTGGAAGGAAGGTAAGAAATCCTTACTAAAGCAACTTTGATGTACTTGCTCAAGTGCTTAAGAACAGAAGAAACTGCTTTACTGCTCACTTGGGGGCAGAACCCTTTGAGACACGGGGGGTGCCCTTGTCAAAGCAGGAACAGCTGAGCTCCTGTAGGAATAGAATTTTTATATGGATATGCAAGACTAGTAGCTGGGCAGCCCAATGTTACCGCTGTATGAAATTGCAAGTTTCTTTCTGATGAGTAGGTGTAGTTATTAGAGTTGGATTCCAGTGCCTAAGGGACTGTGATTACCAGTACAACATTTTGTTGTATGATTGACTGCCTTGAGCCTTTGGAAAGGGCAGGATAAATATATTATAAATAACTAAACTACAAAGAATAAAAGGCACAATATTTTGGAATTCTGTCCAGTTCTGTGTTTATTTTTCACCTGTGGCAGTACTGGAATTGTATATGTAATCTTTATTGAATTTGTCTTATTCAAGATTGTTGATATGTTGGTTGTAGATCAACTCTGGATTACCTAAACTGGTACAACTGACTTTCTGCCATTTTTGTTTTCAGTACTAGGCAGAAACTTTCCACAAACGGAAATACTTTATTGCTTTCTAAAACAAACTCAAAACAAAAGAATTAATTTTTTAGAAGTCACACTTCATTGTACAGCTGTTTCAAGAAAATATGTTCGTGGTAGTTCCCTGTGATCTGCCTGAAATAATCTACAGGCCTGATACATGAGATATGAACTCAATAAATAGAAATGGTTTTTATGTGTTGGCTTATTATGATCATTGCCTTGTCATGTGCCTGGTAAAGAGGCAGCAGCTTTTTTCTTTAAAAAAAAAAACGAGCTTATTCTAATTTTCTGTGGTCTCTGTGCAGTCTGACATACAAGACTTCCATGTTGGTGCAGAAGGCAGCCTGGGAAAATTCTGGCCCAAAAATTACTGCTTAGATCCCTTGCCTGAGAGCCAAACTGTACAAAACGTGTGACATAAACTGGGTTGGGGGTCAATTGTAACGTCAGGGAGCTAAAGTTCCCAAATATTTGGGGTCCCAATTTGGCTCAGGAGTGTATCACCAGGGGTGGGGAGGCTTAAGCCTGTCTTCTCATGCTGTTTTCCTGAGCCAAAACAGCTTTTGGGGGCCCTGTTTGCCATGCTTTGAGGCACCTCATGCTGCAATCTGTACACAGGGAGTCCCACAGCAGGGCAAACAGGCCACTATACAGCCTTTTCGGCTCATGAAAATGGTGCAGGAGGGAAAGCTGAAGCCTCTTCTCCCCCTGCACGACTCTTCCAAGCTGAACTGAGCCCCAGAATGCTCGGGAACATCTCGTAAGGGAGGGATGAACACCTTCCCCTCCTGCTTTCTTCTGAGTCTCACACGACAAGTAGCTCTGGGATGCAGTGCCCTGGTAACAGTGTTATGCCTCCCTTGAACAGACGATGTAAGCATGGGTGCTCTGAGTGGGGCGGTGGGGGCGGCAGAGTGGCACACTAATGGGCCCTAAGCCTGGAGCATCTCAGCAGAATATTTCTCTATGAGGGCTCTTTGTCCTGTCTGCTGCAGACAGAAACACCACGTCAGTGGTCTCGCAGCAGGGGAGGACATTGGGGATCCTAGTCTCACACTGTATCTTTTGAGGGAGCTGATTGCAATGGGAGGAAGGAAGTGTGCGGAAGAAGGATTTGCCCCTTGCATAGAGATCTGCACAGAGGCATAGTAGCCTTTCTCAGGGAGGGCCTTTGAGCACCAGTTTTTACGCTAGAACTCTAGAACTTCCCAGAGTTGCCTTTTGTACAAGCACAGAACCCATGTGAAACTTTTCAGGACTGCTCAGAGAACACCAGTTGCACATATGCAAACTGTGGGGCTTGGAGGATGATATGTAAATGCTATCTAAACTTATTTTCTAAGCTTATATTAAAATATTATACATTAACCTCAGCAAGGAATGTTCATGCACTGTGTTGTCATTTGGCATATACTAGTTCAGACAGAATTCCTGCCTTTGCTTTCAGGTTGATGTGCCCTGTTAATTCAGCTGTTGTCCTTGCATCGTATGCTGTTCAGTGTAAGTAGTAACATTTGTTACTGCCAGCAAAATATTTGGATTGTATGTGAAGGTTGCAGATGTTTTGGCTCATATTGACTGGTCCCCCAGCCATTTCCTGAATGAGTCAGGTGGTATACTGCTTGTGAAAGCTGTATTGAAATTCAATATTGGTATGGGATCTTTAAGCAGGGAGCCTTTTAAATAGATTATTATGAGGATGTTTTGCAAACAGGATGCTCTCTAAAGAGCTTTGGTTCTGTCAGTGAGAAATACACCGTAATGTGTGCTTGACCTTCTTTTTGAAATTCCCGTGCGATCTTGTTATCCTTTGGCAGATTTGTATAGAACAGAAACTTCAGTGCTGTTTCTGTGTCATATTATCGGGTTAGTAAGAATGGAGGAGGGTCTGTGGCTCAGAGGTGGATCATCTGCTTGGCATGCAGCAGGTCCCAGGGTCAATCACCACCTTGTGGGCCCAGGGGCATAGAGGGGAGTGCAGGCAGGGAGAAAACCACCATACACAATGGTTTTGAAAACAAAAGGCCATAGCTTTATTGAATACACTGCAGGAGCATTGGTGCATCATGGGGACTGATCCAGAATCTGGCAATCTGCCTGCCGCCCCCTCCCCCACAAAAAAACTCCTCAAGGAGGTCCCCAGAAACACGGGGCATGGGCATGCTGGCACCATATCCCCAGCCAAAAGGATCTGCCCCAATTCCCAAATCGCCCATAGCTGTGATGATAAAATTAAACAAGTAATGAAAACTGTATCAACCGAAATGCAGGGAGGGTGGGTGGAAAAGCCGCTGCCGAAGAAACTGGGACAAGGTCAAGGAGGTGGTGAACTTCAATAGAAGAGTGGTGAGCGGGCGCAGCCCCCAGGAACGCCTGCAGCCCAGACCTTACCTGATTCAGCCCATGACACTAGGGGCTGTCCATCCCACCTCTGCAGGACTCCTCCCAATGCTGGACCATGCGGCTAGCCGGATGCAGCCTGCATGGCTGCCCGATGCTCCTGCCAAGCCCCGAAGCCCACAGAGGTGGTGACGGGGTAAGCCCCATACGCGTCATCGCCACAAAAGGATCAGGTAGTAGCCAATGTGAAAGGCCTCTGCCTGGAGTCCTGGAGGGGCACTGCCCATCTGAGTAGCTAATACTGACCTTGATGGACGGATGGTCTCATTCAGTCTGAGGCAAGGGGCAGGGGCTGTGGCTCAGAGGTAGGACATCTGCTTGGCATGCAGAAGTCCCAGGTTCAATTGCCACCATCTTTACAAAAGGATCAGGTACTAGCTGATGTGAAAGACCTCTGCCTGAGACCCTGGAGAGGCACTGCTAGTCTGAGTAGATAATACTGACCTTGATGGACAGATGGTCTCCTCCAGTATAAGGCTGCTTTATATGTGTTCTTTGGGAGGGGCTGTGACTCAGGAGTAGAACATCCGCTTGACATGCAGAAGATCCCAGCTTCAGTCCCTGGCATCTCCGGCTAAAAGGATCAGACAAAAGACCTCTACTTGAGATTCTAGAGAGCCACTGCCAGTCTGAGTAGACGATACCAATCTTGGTGGATCAGTGGCCTTATGCAATATAAGGCAGCTTCATGTGTTCGTGTTTACCCTTGCTTGTGGTGCCACAGGCTGCTGCAGTTGCTCCTTAGATGTGTTACGGTCTCTCTGGTATGGCTTCCCATTTTCCCACCAGTGTCTGTGTTTTCCCCCCATAATGAATTGTTTAAAGAGCTACCGTAACCTCTTGTGTCAGTTATGGCTTACCAGAAATAAGCGAAGGGAGTAAATCGTCCTGACCCTTAACCTCTAGAATTAGCATTAGCGAACTGGGTACTGCATACATCAGAGGTGCAGTTCAAAGGAAAGCTCAGAGCGGTGGCAGTGGGAAAAGGAGGAGGGGTGGGCAGGATGCTGGGGTGCCCCATATGGATCCCTTCTGTAGGTGATGAAGGCCGTAGCCTGCTGGACTGCTTTGCTCCAGCAGCTGTGACTGGGAGAGGGTCAGGTGGGAAATTCATAGATAGAGCCTTTCCCACTTTATCTGTGTGAGCTGTGTGAACGAATGAAATTCAGGATCTGGTTCTCATATTAGGATGCATTTTTCTTCTTCTTTGTTCTCTTCTCTCCCCTGCCTCTGAGACCTTCTGTGTGTAAAAACTGGGACCGATTTCCCCAGCCACGCGGCGGCATTTTGACCCACGGCTTTGCCCGATTTTGTCCGCGGTTTCATAATCCTCAAAAAACAGGATCACGAAACCACGGGGGAAATTGGGGAAAGCCGTGGGTCAAAATACGGCCCTGCGGCTTCGAGTGGGAAATTGACATGTACCATCGGGGCAAAGAGAGGAGCGAGCGCAGAGCAGCGGCTGTGGGAAATCGGTCTGGGATTTTTAATGACTGCAACTGAGGGATCCTGGCGATAGTGGAGATGAGAAAATGTGACCATGTCTTCCCTTGTGGAATGAATTAGATTTAGGTTTTTTTAAACAATAAAAGGCAATCAGACTAGACTTTTATTGCCACTGGTTTCCATTTTAGAGAGGATAAAATTATGCCTTCTATCGAATTGCTGAGAACTGCAAAATAAAATCCTTGATACTTTCATTGCATTCTTCCCCTGGGATGTTCCCATCCTACCCAGCCTCTGTTGTAGGTTAAGCTGAGAACATGTGACTTGCCCAAGGTTACCCAGTAAGATTCAGGAGTGAGCAGAGATTTGAATTCTGTCTCCCTATTCCGGATCCAGCCTTCAAACCGGTTCACCCCACCAGCTCTCTACTGTGTAATTAAAATTTTGCAAAAATCCTTTCTGCTCACTCTGAAACAAAGTTATTAGCCAGAAAGCTTCATGCAGTAAATAGCGTAAGAACTGGTGTGTGTGTGTGTGTGTCAAATACTCAGTCTTCAGTCAAGCTGTTCTGTAAGCGGCAATGCCTTCCATTTGTCCTTTGTTTTAAATGATTTTCTTTTTTTCTCATTAGCACTGTCCATTGATGTTACCTATATTTTGTTAACTGTACAGCTGATGTAACTCAGATTCATTTGCCAGCCATTCCAGTGCTCCAGAATGAATGTGGCAGCTTCCCTTCTAAATTAAGTTGCGGTGTCATGTGAGAGATTTGCCATTTGCCTTGTTTGGGAAGGGTTAATGTTTGACAAATTTTATTCAAGTTAATGTTTAACTGCTTAGTAGTTTATCTGAACTTGCCAGCAAGATCTAATCGACTTGCTACCAAAGCTGGCTTCAAAGGCATGTATCTGCACGTTTCTTTATAATGGTTGCCACCGATGCAGGCAGTAGGTTTCCTTGTGTCCAGGCACAGCCAGTTTGCTGTAGTGGTTAGGAGTATGGACTCTGAGCTGGGAGAACCAGATTTGATTCTCCACTCCTCCACGTGCAGCTGCTGGTGTGACCTTGGGTCAGTTACAAGTCCTTTCAGAGCTGTTCTCTCAAAGGCAGGAGAGCTCTCTCAGCCCCACCCACCTCACAGGGTAGGGTGTCTGTTGTGGGGAGGGGAAGGGAAAGGAAAGGAGACTGTAAGCCACTCTGAGACTCCTTCGGGTAGTGAAGTGCAGGGTATAAATCCAATCTTTTCTCTCTCTCACTAGTGAGCATGATTCCAAATTTTTGGGTTGCAGAACTAGCTGTCTCCCAGTTTGCAATTTGAAAAATATTGAGTGGAGGAAATGGTTTTGTGTGCTTAATCAGAACATTTTATGGCCCTTTGCTTGGTGAGAACAGTCCTGTCTCACAACACCAGCTGCTTTTGAGACTCTTTAAAGCTGATTCTGGTGTGGAGGAGTTGCCGCTTGGCGCTTGGGGCAAGTTTAAAATGCAGGAAATCCCTCGTCTGTGCATTCAAGTGACGGGTTTGAGACTGTGTAGGGTAGCGGTTAAGAGTGTTGGACTAGGATCCGAGAGAGACAGGTTTGAATTCCAGATGGTGCCATGGAAGCTCCCTGGGTGACCTTGGGTCAGTCACTCTCAGCCTAACCTACCTCACAGGGTTGTTGTGGGGATAAAATGGAGGTGAGGAGAATGATGTAAGCCACTTTGGGTTCCCACTGGGGAGAAAGGTGAGGCATAAATGAATTTTAAAAATAAATAATTTAATAAACTGTAACTGATAGTTAGGGAAATATACCCCCCCCCGGGTCTGGGAAAGATGGCAGCATGGTGGTGGTGGTGGTGGTGGGAATACAAAAGCAGGATGAACAGAGGTCATGAGATGCTCTCCGAAACAGCACTGCTCTTTCGATGCTAAGTCAGAGCAGAACATATGTGCGGAAACAGGCCTGGGGGGAATGAGCACTAGAAGGTGGGTCCATCTGCCCAGTGCTGCTTTGACCTGCCCCTTCTCCCCATCACGCAACTGCTGTGGCCCATCCCTACCTCACAAAAAGAGGAAGGCATCTCTGCCAGAAGGAAGGGCTTATAGTAGTTGGTTGTTAGTTCTGTGTTCCTCATAACTTGAGGGCAAATGTTCATGCTCCTTGTTATTTATTCTTTGAGTAATCAGCCGGTTGTGGAGACCAGGGAATTACTAGGCATACAAAAGAAGTAAAAAGTCATGCAGTGAGATAACCCTTATAGTGACTGGTCAGTCTGTGGTCCTTAACATTAAGCTATATATGAATTGTTGTTCTCTGTGTTGATTTTTTCCATTTTCAACAAGAAAAGCAATCTTTCACAAGAGGATCATAAGTTCTGTTTCAGCGTTTAAACTTAATATTTGCATTAGGTTAAGATTTCATTTTGATCTGATTATTTTTAAGGGATTAATTTTGGTTAAAAGTTTAGAAACTACTTAAATTTCCCTTGTTCATCTTTTTAAAATAATTGAATTTTATTCTCTGTGTTCTTCTCTAGTTATGCTATCCTGCATTGATTTGATTTCCACATGGCTCCCTGACTGCTCCATTAACTCAGTATCTAGGTGTCCAAAATAAACAGCTGGATGCTCTTTTGAAATGCAGGAGCAGCAGATTAAACTGTGTGTTTAATTCTTATTGATGTGGCCCCTTTGGTTTTGTTTTTACATGGTAATTTTATGGAAGGATTACATTTATTACACTGAAGTGGCTGAAAGGATAAAGAAGCTAAACCATTGAGCATGTGGGTAAATGTCAGGGAAAGAACACAGATAGTACAAATGATATTCAGGAAATAGCTGTTCTTTGCTCAGTTCTTTCCAGGAAGACTCTGAGCAATTTCCTATCTAGTGCTGGAGGCACAGCAGCTCTGAACGGCTCTCTGCCGGCACCTGAAGGCTGCTTGTCCGGAGAGAAGGAGGCTTTGATATTGCCCAGCCGTGGCGACTGATACATTGGAAATGGGAGGGAGCAGAAGTAGTTAAGAGTTCTAAAATGTTGTGAGCCCCGCAGCAACATCTTCTGGTGGTCCCCGGCCCCTCTCAACTAGGGGGAATGAGCTCCCATGTGAGATCAGGGCCCTGCGGGACCGTTTACATTTCCGCAGGGACTGCAAGACGGAGTTCTTTCGCCAGGCTTTTAGTTAGGGTGGCGGAATGTTGTTATATTTTATTGGCAGTTTAAATGTTTTATGAACATAAGAACATAAGAGAAGCCTAAGCCGAGAGGGTGTGGCTTAATGAGTGGTCCCCCGAGTGAGCCTCATGGCAGTGTGAGGATATGAACCTGGGTCTTCCAGATCTTAGCTCAACACTCTGAACACCATACCACACTGGCATTCTGCCAGTCCTTCTCATCTCAGGGCAGTGCTGCCTTTACTTATTTCTTAGAATAATAGAATCACAGAGTTAGAAGGGGCCATACAGGCCAACCCCCTGTTCAATGCAGGATCAGCCTAGAGCATCCCTGACAACTGTTTGTCCAGTCACTGCTTAAAGACTGCCAGGGCGGGGGAGCTCACCACTCCCCGAGGCAGCTGATTGCACTGTTGCACAACGCTCAGTGTAAATGTTTTTCCTAAGATCGAGCTAGTACCTTCCCGCCCTTAATTTAAACCCATTATTATGAGTCCTATCCTCTGCTGCCAACAGGAACAGCTAGAGATGTAAAATTTCAGGAAATTTTGAAGCTTGGGAAAAAATGGAGATTTTCGGAAAAATTGAAAAAAATGCTACATTAGCATTTCTTTTGTCTTTTCTAGATTGAAAGTCATTCTGTTACTTTAGGAACATAAAATATGACTATGGACATTTTTACTTGGCATGAAATTATCACAACTAGCATATTAAAAATATAGTGTATCCAAACAATTATTACAAACAGAATACCCACCCACATGCAAAAACAAAACTGAAACTTTTTTATTTTCTTCTGACAATCGCACCTCCTAAAGGAAGAAATGCATCTTGTTCTTGCATTGGAGAGTTCAGTTTGTAACCTAGGACTTGCTTGTCCTCAGTGCACAGAAATTAGATCAATCTGATACCATATATATATAGTTTAGAAATGATTTGGAAAATATTTGAACACCTTGTCTTAAAATATTTTATTCATCATGTTAAAATAAAACGTTCCATAATCAAATTTTTTTCCTTTTCTTTTCTTTTTTCAATCTTTCCAATTTTTCGGAAAAAAACAAAAAAGGATATAAATGCAATAAATAAATAAATAAGCAAGCCATTTTGAGGGCTTTAGGGTCAAAACGTGGGATGCAAGTCAAATAAGTTCTAGGAAGTAGGTTGAAGAAAGAGCTTCTCCAGATCCTGCCTTTGACAGGCAAGCCGACTTTTGACCTTGACCACCATGGCTGGGGCTCTGGCAGCGTGAAGCCCTCCTCTCTTGCGTGGAGTAGTCAAAATGAAGGAGCAGTTGTTCTGCACTATGTGGCATGGCTCCTGCACTGTCCTCTACTTTCATCTTTGTGGTATGTCATGCCTGAGACCGTTTTTTGTTTGCGGTGTTTTTTCCAGTTCTGTAAACCTAGTCCTACTGTATTGTTTGTTGGAGGTCTTTGCTCTTTGGTTGAACTGAACTGGACACGTTTCAGCAGATTCTGGCCATGTGTGTTATCATAACAAATTTATGATAACATGATAGAGGTGGTAGCAATTGTAGTTAGTACTGTAGTAATTTATAGTTTGCTTGCCTCGCAGAGCCATGTTAGAACACATCTTTGCTTGTCTCGCTGAAGATGGAATAGGACAAGTGTTATGAACCATTTACTCAACTTGTTCTATGGATTTACAGAAACGTAAATCCGATATGTGTATTTATGTAGTTACATTTACTGAGATGTGCAATTTGTACAGTATATATACAAATAAGTTGCATTTTAGATTTTGTAATCCAGTTTGTATTCCAGTGAGAAAGGTGAGCTATAAATGAAGTTGGTAATAAATGAATTGTCATTTATGGTATCCCTGGCAGGCATTCTCAAACAACCTGTTGGGTGGAGGTGAAGCAGGAATTTTCATAGCAGTTAAGAGCATTAGTCAATGCTTTGCAAAATACCTTTCTTACACTGCAAAGGCAACTGTATCTTTTTATTGTGTTCTTTTCTTCCCCGCTAAAAGCTCAGTTTGGAGACTACAATTCTTTCATCCATCTCCCAGGATATCTCTCAGACTACCGCTTTGTACCCGAGCAAAATAAAGATTTTCTAGCCAAAGTAGAATCATTACACGAACAACACAGGTAATTGCAGTTTTGCATCCTCAATTACCTTTCCCCTCTACCTCGTTATTCAAGAGTATACAGAGTATACAGCTACGTCGCATGCTGCTTTTTGCTTTTTCTAAGCTAAGGAGACAGCTGGCTTCTCCGGCAAAGGGAGCTTTGACTTTGTCAAAGCTTGGCCTCTCATAATACCCCAAAGCTTGGCCTCTCATAATACCCCAAAGCTTGGCCTCTCATAATACCCCAAGAATCTTGTCGATCTCTAAGCTGCTACTGGACTGGAATCCAGCTGTTCCTGAGAGCAGAGGACAGTGTGGGTAAAGCTACAGGGCAGCCCTTTCTCCAGGGGTCTGCTTTCACCCTCTGGCGCTTCTTTCCATTGCCGGTACTGGAGAGGAGCCAGTTGAAGAAATTTACTCCACTACACATTATGACGGGAAAGATGGGAAATGACTCAGACTGATTTTGCACAAGGAGCTGCGCCGCTGTCGCGCCTCCCTTTGCCCCGTTTCCATTGGTCAATTTCCCACTCGAAGCTGCACGGCTGCATTTTGACCCATGGCTTCGCCCGATTTCCCCCGTGGTTTTGTGATCCTCCAAAAACAGGATCACAAAACCTTGGGGGAAATCGGGCGAAGCCACAGGTCAAAATGCGGCTGTGCAGCTTCGAGTGGGAAATTGACCAATGGAAATGGGGCAAAGGGAGGTGTGACGGCGGCACAGCTCCTTGTGCGAAATCAGCCTCATTTAGTCAGAATGTCTTCCTATCTCTGCCGAATGTCTCAGGAAAGGGGGGAATATTATATATGAGGGGGACAAAGGTTGATCTGGTATGATAGGAGTATGAGCGAATCACTTTTGAAATTCATATTTCATGATTTTAATGTGAAAAGGGATCTGATCTTTTTTTTAATCTATACTTAGAATGTATTTGGATAATGATATTCAGAAAACTTCCCTCATAGATGAATGATTTCTCCATGATGTTAATATTTTATTGCAGTAATATTTTATTGACTTCCCCCCCCAGTGGCCTCAAAAAATCAGAAGCAGAGTCCTGCTACATCAACATAGCACGAACGCTTGAATTCTACGGAGTAGAATTACACAGTGGTAGAGTATGTTTACTATGTCGCTTTACATTTAGAGTATTTTTAAGATGGCTCTGTTGCTGGGAATGGGGACTATAAATCCAGGGTTCTGAAATGACAACTTCTAGACAAAGCCAGAATAATTACTATCTGCTCTTAATTGAGGGCTTGAGTTATTGTTTTGTGCCTTTTTTTGGCATGTTAATAATCTTGGTATGGCAAAAAGCAGGGCTTTTTTGTAGAAAAAGCCCAGCAGGAACTCATTAGCATACCCGACAGCAGAAACTCATTAGCATATTAGGCCACACCCCTAACAGCACCACTCATTAGCCTATTAGGCCGCACCCACATGTTACCAGAAGTGTGGTCATTCAGCCACACCCACCTTTTGCTTCTTATTCTGTTTACCTTGTTTGTTGTCAAAACCCAGAGCTTTTTTTGTAGCAGGAACTTCTTTGCATGTTAGGCCACACACCCCTAATGTAGCCAATCCTAATGAGTTTCTGCTGTTGGGTGTGGTCTATTATGCTAATAAGTTCCTTCTGGGCGTGGCGAACTCAGGAGCCAGCCGGAACTCCGTTCCTGTGCGTTCCTGCCCAAAAATAGCCCTGGCAAAAAGTATTCCCATCCACAGTGAAAGTTGGCTGCTTCATTCCAGGAATGTGGCAGTATGCTGTGTTGTTGAAATCTTAGTTTGTGTACTGCATGCCACTTCAGAATGTATTCGATTCTGCTATTAAAAGCAATACATGAAAGCCGTGTGAGCAATATAAGAAGAGAGTTTTCTACAGAATTATTATAGTAAACAATTTTGCATATATATCTTTATTGACTTTTCATTATTTTTGTCACCGATGTTTTGTTTGGATTTCCGAAATTCAATACAAACTGGGTTGGGGTTTTCTTTGGTAGTCCGTAAGCTGCCTTGGGTGCCACAGGGAGAAATGCAGCCTAAAATGCTTAAATAAATAAAATACCTACTTTAGGTTTGCCCTACTGCCTATATAGTCTCAGTGAGAAAAAAATGGGGTGAATAGTAGACTATCTGCCCCTGCTACCAGATTTCAGGCTGTTTTTGAAAGTCTGCCAGGGGTGCAGGTACCATATTTCTTCCCAGCACTGTCTCTGAGCGATTCTGCATTGGCTTTTCCCTCTGTTGTTTTACCAAAGGTGCAGCTCAAAACCACATTCAGATACCCCGGGGCAATGCTGTACTGACTGTGAAGTCCCCCCGAACGGCCATAAATCTATGCAGAAGGTACCAGAGAAAGTGAAAGTGGCATGCAGTGTAGAGGGTACCATAAAATCTGATGATCAAAGAAAGTGGAAGTGCAATGCAGAGGGGGAATTTCTGTTCCAACCTGGGTTTGCTAAAACAACGGAGGGAAAAGCCAGTGCAGAATCACCCTCTCTTGGAGTGCTCAAAGCAGAAGGTGGGAGTTTCCACATCAGCCACTTTCCCCCCAGTGCTTTGCACCAGTTCGTGCAGCTGCTGTTCCTGAAGCACAAGGCCAAACTCTCTCTCGACCTCCGGAGCTAGTTACACAGTCATCTGGATTCGGGCCATGGTAAATTGTATTGTAACTAGTATAGCACCCTGTGATACAATGAGTTGTAATTATTTTTTATTTCCTTCAATTAAGTGTTGCTGTTTCGTTTTTCTCCTTGCTGGGGACTCAAAGCAGCCAACAGAGAAACAGGAAGATATAATTCTGTCAACCAAACAAGAGAAATGCAGGGTAACTCCTGAGCTGTTTCTGGATCCACTGGGCTGACTCACTTGGCTGCAGGGTGTGAGCTGTGGGCTAAGAGCCAAAGGCCAAGAGTCTTTTGGCTTTGCCCCTCTTCTCTGTGGCCATGCCAAGGCTAGATAACTGTAACAGGAAGGGAAACAGAAGCTCATCTCAAACCTTGTTCAACTTTTCCCCATAGAAATCTGGTGTGTGTGTTGATTTGTTCTGGAGAAACGAGGTCTATTGCAGTTTAGGTTGTTGTTGAGGGTTGCGGCAGTGATTACAACCAGGGGTCGTTTCGTAGAAAAAGAGCTAGGGGAACTCATTAGCATAACTCATTAGCATATGCCACACCCCCTGACATCACCGGAAGTGTGTCATAAGGCCACACCCCCTGACATCACCGGAGGTGTGTCATAAGGCCACACACCCCGCCCCCAACGGTCCCGACCGCCGCCGCCGGCCTTGCAGCTCCACTGCTGAGCCCCATGAGGGGCCCGGCGCTGGACCTGCAAGGCCGGCGGGAGTGCGAGGAAGCCCTGCGAAGGCCCTCCCTGGCCCCAGGCAGGAAGGGGTGGGGAGAGGCAGGGAGGAAGCAACTTACCCTCCCTCTTCTCCTGTCTCCTCCTGGCTGAATGAGGGCCGGAAGCGGGGCGGCCGGAAGCAGGGGGCGGGGCTTCGTCATGTGCCCCGCCCCCCGTACCTCACCCGGGGGAAATGCGATCCCCCCGAAATGACCTCTGATTACAACTCATTGTATTGGAGTATGCTACACTATTTAAAATGTGGAATTGACTAGCAGAGGAAGTACTGATGGCCACAGGCATAGACAGCTTTAAAAGAGGATTAGACAAGTTCATGAAGGAGAGGTCTATGAGTGGCTACTAGCCACTAAAGGGAACCTCCACATTCATAGGCAGTAAACCTCTGAATCCCAGAGCCAGGATGCAACATCAGGGGAGAGCCTCAGCCTCCATGCCCTATTGTTGGCCCTCCAGAGGAACTGGTTGGCCACTCTGTGAGACAGGATGCTGGACTAGATGGGACCACTGCTCTGATCCAACAGGGCTCTACGGATGTTCTTAGTGATAAAAGTGAGCAGGACTCAGGGTAGACAGGTCTCAGCAATATCCATCACCCTATTCAAGCCATATCATCACAGTGTTCAGAGTTACAGATAAATATCTACTTTGCTCACTGTTCAGGGTCAGAACTTGTTACTGGTTTCTGGTAACTGCAGCATCAGGGTACCCTGTTTTCTCCTCACCTCGTCAGCTTTCTCCATGGCTGCCTATATAAACCGATGGAAGTAAATCTATAGCATCATCTGTTCTTATTTTGCTTTCCCTGCTCATAGTGTGAATATTCACCAAGAAGGCAGGAGAATGTTCTGCGTGGGCACTGATGCATAACCAGTAGATGAGCCGCGTGAGGATGCATGACCTCCGAATTTAAAATAAGAGGCCGAAGGGGGACAGACGGGGCAGAGGATTGCCTCTCCCTCTAGCCATTGCTCTTAATAAAGCAAGATGGTGGGATCTGATGACTTGTACTGGACTCCTGTACATTTTTGGAGGCAGCTCCTTGACTTTATCATGCCATTCCTGCAGTTGGGTACATTCTCCTTCTCACTGACATTTTATTGTTCATTATCCCTTGTGGTGGTCCTGCATTGCCAACTGAAAAGCAATGCACACAAGAACTCCATGATCTCCTTAGCTGTACATTTTAAAAATTTATTTCGTTTATACCCTGTCTCTTCTCCCCAGTGGGGATCCAAAGAGGCTTATATAATTCTTCTCTCCATTTTATCCTTACAAAAGCCCTGTGAGGTAGATCAGGATGACTGTGTATCTGGCCCGAGGTCACCCAGCAAGCCTCCATGGCAGTGTGGGTATTCAAGCCTGGGTCTCCAAATCCTAGTCCAGTGGTCTCCAACATGGTGCCTGCCCTTTCCTGGCACCCCACAAGTGCTGCTAGAAAGTAGGCGGGGCCAGGTTGGGCACTTGCCCAGCAGGGCTTCTGATTGGCCACTGGAGATCTGATTGGCTGGCCCTGAATTGATAATGTTTCAACGGCAGCTGCCACTGCTCCTCTTTTCAAGTGTATTTTTCAAAATACATACCCCCCCCCCCAGCATTTGGGCTTCCTCGGTGTGTGTGGCTCTGCTCCTGCAGCACCCCTTTTGTGATTGGCTGCACCTCCCATGGCAGCCACTTTGTGGTTGCACCCACCAACCCTGTGTCAGAATTCCAAAGATACTAACAGGCTTAAAAAGGTTGTGGACCCGTGTCCTACTCTGACTGACTGCTGCACCACACTGGTTCTCATTTCTCACAGGACGCTGCTGTACTGGTCACCTTTGTGTTATGCTTCCACAGAATATAGAAACTGTTACGTTCTGCTGTCCGGGAGACTTCCATTTCTTCATTGCCCTTATACAGAGAAATTTCTACATTGCCCTTATATAGAGAAATTAGCAATAAGGATCACTTCGGAAATTGTCCCCCTCTTATTTTGTCCCAGGATTTTAGAATTCTGAATTGCCAGAACACTGACGTCTGAATCTGTTCATAAGTAATTAACAATGAGGATTCTGAGTGTACAAATCAAGAAGAGCTACAGACTGTCTAAGAACCATAGAATCATAGAGTTGGAAGGGGCCCTACAGACCATCTAGTCCAACCCCCTGCCCAATGCAGGACCAGCCTAGAGCATCCCTGACAAATATTTGTCCAGCCTCTTCTTGAAAGCTATCAGTGAAGGGGAGTTAACCACCTCTCTAGGTGGAGGAGGGAGGAAAGCCATTACACTAAACTAAGATGCAAACCAGATAAGATACAGTCAGATCTTCCCGGAGGCCTTTTTTCCCCAAAAAGGGGAGGGGGCACAGACAGGAATCAGATAAGATGGAAGGTTACAGTGTGAGGGGGAGGGTGGCTAACTCTTCCCTCTGCATGAATTGATCTCCCCCCCCCCCCCCGATGTTGTTGTCCCTGGTAAGGGAAAGACAAAATGAGCAGTGGTGGCATCAGTCTAGGAGGGGAAAGGGGGGTGGTCTTTTCAGTCCCCACATTGTGGCCCAGTCCTGTTTCTCCTTAAAGTCTGCTTGGAAGAGCTGTTCACTGACTTTCCACTGTCACATCTGGAACAAAAATGGAGCAGAACTGGGAGGGGGAAGGGAATCCATTCATTGTTAATTCATATTCACTTTTCCCCCTTCTGCCATTTAGAAGGTCTTAGTTCTGCATCTTCCCAACTTACCAGTTTCTTCTGTGGTGTGTTCTTATTTCTAGGATCTGCATAATCTGGACCTGATGATTGGGATTGCTTCAGGGGGTATTGCTGTATATAGAAAACTTATTTGCACAAGCTTCTATCCATGGTAAAATAATTTTGTAATTCATATATGAATAGAGTTTTCTGTATCTTCTGAACTTGAAAATAATCCTTTGTTTTTGGCAGCGACCTCAGCAGTTTTGGTTTGGCTGCCATTTTCAGAATATCTGAGACTCACGGGTTTCTGTGTCACTCCATCACTGATGC
>NW_015160849.1:46568-94102 GCF_001447785.1 Gekko japonicus | reverse complement strand
TGGCAGGCATTCTGTCAGGGAACCCTGTTCACTTCGGGAAAAAGTTTGTCCAGTGGCACCTTTAAGACCAACAAAGTTTAGAACATTCAGTTGGGATGAGGAAACAAGATGGTAGCTGCTCTAGTTTTCTTCGTTCTTTTCTGCTTTTAATTACTTTCCCTTGAATTTCGACGTGAGAAGCTAACAGCACCTTGTAGCTGCTCTACAGTTTTCTTCGTTCTTTTCTGTTTTTAATTACTTTCCCTTGAATTTCGACGTTTCTACCTGGCTATGATTGGATGTATTTAATTGACTCATAAGATTCAAATGATTTGAGTCTTTGTATCTTTTAACTACTGGCTGAATGCCCGGTTTTGATACTACAGCAGCCACGTCCTTGGGAATGCTGAGAATTACTCAATTCCAACTCCCACAGATAACCACTGAGAGTTAAAATGGGGAAGAAAAAATGAAGCCGACCTCTGGACTTCAGCTCTCCATCGAAATCAGCCAAACAACTATGCATTGATGATCTCCCTTTGAAGAATAAATGACATTGAAGTAAGTGACATTTCTTCTCATTCCACTCCTAATATGTTAAATGTGTTGAATGTAGAGGAGGAGGAGCTACTACAATCAGCTCTGGACTTCCACCTTTCTAATGGAACTAAAAGAGACAAATTTTCTAATGTAATTGAGACATCTCCCCCGCAGTTGACTCCCCCTCATAAAGAAAGGATGTTTTCAGAGGGTGAGGAGCCGGATATGCAGTCCTCAAAGACTTCTTGATGAAGCTTATAGGAGACCATTACTCACTAATGGGGGAAACGGTAATGGCTATTTTTTTCAAGAATTTAATAACATCTCAAAAAAGCTTGATGACACTTATGAGCACAGTAAAGGCCTCCAGTGAGAAGACAAGCTATTATCTACAAAGGAGCAAAATTTCCAGACCTTTCAAGCCATATTCGTAGTTCCCCAATTCATTCTTAAAGTTAAAGAATGTAGCAACAGTCACCCCCCAAGAAGAAGGTGATATTCCAAAAGGGAAAAATGTAGATTCTGCTCTCTGCTTCCAAACAACTCAAGTGGTGCTGTACATCTTCTTTAACTACTTGAAGTGTAATCACTGGGCGAATAAAAGAAGCATCATACTTTCTTTGAGCCAGCTTGTACGAATTGAGCTGTATCATTGACCTTGTAAAATTTAAGAGATTCCCTGGTAATTCCCGAGGGTTTATATTGCTTTTAACTTTTGCCTCCTCAACAATACCTTTGATGGCTGCTAAAAATGAAAAGATGCCTCGCTTCCTTTGCAGTCTCTGCTCACAGAGTATTTGCAGATGTGAGAGTCCTCCCTCTTCTGCCAAGAAGTACATCCGCAACACCTCAATCTCTGGATTTAGTATCTTCTCTGGATGTGAAGAATAAATTGATACCAGCTCAAATGTCTCCACCTAAATCTACCTCCATAAAAGAGACTTCATGAGATGAGCAAGCATATATTGCCTCTTCTTTAGACAATTTAAAGAACTCTGTTCAAAAGCTAAGGCCTCTTAATCAACGCACTCTAGGGGGACTGGTAGACCGAAAGGAATCTACAGCCCAAGCTCATAACAATACTGAAGAGGTAGTGGACTCAGTCTTTCTTTCTACGACATCTTTGGATTATGAAGTTCCTATATCACCAGGACTGCAAAATGCATTTATCCAATGGGACTGCAATCAGAACGTCCGCGCAGGGCACACCTTGGAGATGTAGATGCTCTTTTGACCCCCGAGCATAGGAAGTAAAATGAATTGGTCAAGTTTGATTATCGGATCAGTCTTGATCAAGTGCTGAAACGTTTTGAGTAAGAGTGGAAATTGAGTCTCCCTCCTGCTCCCCCCGAATAGTTTAATGATTGACTTCATGACGATACCAGGTTTACTCAGAGAGCCTCTGGTAGTGCTTTTTCAGGCAATGGAAGGAATGGGTACAGTGCCATCAGTGAGCACAGATGTAGGGAGCCACGGAGAAGCACACGGTTTATCAAGTCAGACTCCAGCTTGAGTGCCAGTTGCACCAGGGATTGGCATGCTGCCACTTTCCCCAAATCAGCATGTAGTTGGGCAAATAGTCAAGGCCAAATAATACACAGACTTTCTCTGGGTAAAATCTCTGTTTAGGTCAGAGGCTTGTCTTGTAGATTTTATTGGTCCTTAGAAATAATGGCTGTACTGTACTGCAAAATCATACTTCCAATAGTTCCTCCATCACCCAGCAACCAAGCATTCCATCATATAACATGTCCTGATACGTAGTTTTAGCTGTGTTCCTGTCCATCAGATCTGGAAGCATCTGTCTGTTTGACCATCCCATCCAGCCATCCATCCTTTTGTCTGATCTAGGCTCCTCCCCCCCGGTATCATACCTTCTGATTTGATACAAGCTCAGAGGTTAAGACGCTGAGCTGCAGACTGGAAGGTCTGTAGTTTGTCAGTTCGAGACCTGAGTGCCGCGTGATGGAGTGAGCTCCCGTCTCTGGCCCCAGCTCCTGCCAACCTCGGAGTTCGAAAGCAAGAAACTGCAAGTAGATAAACAGGTACCGCTTTGGTGGGAAGGTAACAGCGTTCCGTGCACCTCAGCATTTATATGCTGGCCACATGACCACGAAAACTTTTTCGGACAGTGTTGGTTCTTCGGCTCGGAAACGGAGATGAGCACCACCCCCTAGAGTCGGATTCGACTAGCTTTCGAGCAAGGGAAACCTTTACCTTTACCTTAATGTGATTGTAACTTGTTAAATAAATAAATATATATATATATATATATTTTTAAAGGCCAACGAAGTTTGTGTGTGCACATTGAAAGCTTATACCCAGAATTAAACTTTGTTGGTCTTAAAGGTGCCACTGGACTCAAATTTTCTTCTGTTGTTTCAGACAAACACGGCTACCCACCTGGATCTATCTTACACACACACACACACACACACACACACACACACACTCACTCACTCACTCACTCACTCACACACACACTCATGGACAACATGGGCACAGAGTATTATGTAAAAAATCAATCAATCAATCAATGTTTATTACAATCCAAGATCAGAAGCCAATCAGAATAATCATCAGACATATACATTAAACATGTCATATATATATACATATAAAAACATAAAATGCCATTCTTGATTAAAATTTGTTAAAACAGAGCTGTGTTCTTCTGCCTGATTAAATATGCTGGGGCACAAAATCTAGCTACTTTAAAAGTGATTTTATTACAACAATTGCCAAGAAGGAATGAAATATAAAATTGATCAGATCTGCCAGGATAATTGTGCACTAGTGGAGTGATGTATACATTTTGAATGCTCTGGTAAAACTGACATCATAAGAGGACATGTTCAATTCTTTCTACAATACCAGAATAAAATGGACAGAGACTTTCTCATATGGGATATGAGTGTATCTCCCATCAAGAATGGCAGATGGGAGGACATTTAGTTGGGCAAAGGGATGCTATTGATGTTGTTTACTTGGGATTTCATTAAAGCTTTTGACACGGTTCCCCATGATGCTCTGATGGGAAACTAGAGGACTGTGGACTGGACTCTATTGGAGAACTGCACTCAAAGAGTAGTTGTCAATGGCATTTCATCTGAATGGAGGGAGGTGTCCAGTGGAGTGCCACAGGGCTCGGTTCTGGGTCCAGTACTTTTCAATATTTTTAGAAATTATCTGGATGAGGGAGTGGAGGGCTACTAATTAATTTGCAGATGGAATTAGGGCCTGTATTGAGTCGCAGTCCTCTGTTAAATTTAATTTCTATAGTAAAGTACAGTTGAATCTTTGGTTCTGTTTTCCAACAGGTTTCAGAACTCTGCGGGTGCTAGGGCCTTCTGGTACTGATAACTCTGTACATGATTTTTGCCTTCGAGGATGTTTATACATTCCAGAAGTTAGTGGTGCCACTATCAGAATCAAAATGGAGAGGGTATCTGAAACGAGCGTCCCTGACTCTCCTTGACTTTCTGTGAGCTTCCTGACCCCGAAGATAGACAGAAGGGGAGGGATTTGGGTCTGTAAATTGGGTCAGTTCTAGTTTGGCCTGCTCCACATTCATGATAGTCCTACGTAATAGGTACGTCAGCAGCTAGAGGTCCAAGAAAGATATATACTCTGGCTTACTAATGGTAAGGAACTGGCCATCATCATTTCCATGTGAGACCTTGGGGCTAGTCCAAAATGTTCTGAGTTTTATACAAGTGCACTATTTTAAGTATTGGGTTTGTGTTGAAATATTCTGTGTTGAATATTGAAATTCTACAAAGTGCTTTCTATCTTAAGAGTGTGTAATGGGATAAATTAAGTTTTGGTTTAGAACAACTGTCTGCCTCTCTCTCTCGATGCAATTGGGATCCCTGCCAGCTTCACTCCCTTCCCAATGAACACAGTGGGGATGGGAGTCCATGTAAAAGGTTCCCACACTCCTAATTTCCCAACAGACACCAAATTGGGAGGAGCACTGAACAAACCAGAAGATAGAGATAGAATTCAATGAGATCTGAACACACTGGGAAAGTGGGTGGATGTGAACAAGATGCAATTTAACAAGGATAAGTGCCGAGTTCTACGTCTGGGTAACAAAAATGAGGAACATGCATACTGGATGGGGGACACACTTCTGGGTAGTAGTGTGCGTGAAGAAGATCTTGGGGGACCGTAAGTTAAATATGAGCAGCCAGTGTGATGCGGCGGAAAAAATGACTAATGCAGTCTTGGGGTGTATCAACAGAGGCATAACATCCAGATGGCAAGATGTCCTAGTCCCGCTGTACACTGCATTGGTCAGGCCACACCTGGAGTATTGTGTGCAGTTCTGGAGGCCTCGCTTCAAAAAGGATGTGGACAGAATGGAGCAGGTGCAGAGGAGAGCGGCGAGGATGATTGGGGGCCTGGAGACCAAGCCCTCTGAGGAAAAGCTGAGGGACTTGGGAATGTTCAGTCTGGAGAAGAGGAGGTTGAGGGGGGACATGATCGCTCGCTTCAAGTATCTGAAGGGCTGTCACTTAGAGGAGGGCAGGGAGCTGTTCCTGTTGGCAGCAGAGGACAGGACTCGCAAGAATGGGTTTAAATTAAGGACGGGAAGGTATCGGCTGGATTTTAGGAAACACTTTTTGACAGTAAGAGTTGTTCCACAGTGGAATCAGCTGCCCAGGGAGGTGGTGAGCTCCCCCTCCCTGGCAGTCTTGAAGCAGCAGTTGGACAAACAGTTGTCAGGGATACTGTTGGCTGATCCTACATTGGGCAGGATGTTGGACTAGATGGCCTGTATGGTCCCTTCCAGCTCTGTGATTCTATAATTCTGTAAGGGTAAAAGCGCTACGATTTTTGGGGAATTCCAGTGTATACGGATATGAAGATGTGCTGGAGAAACCTAGAAGTTGGAATTTGTTGCTCCCAACCACCCTGATTGAAAACTGTCAACAAGGATTAAAGAAATTAAACCGGGGGGGGGGGGGGGGAGTTTAGCTTCAGCCAGAAACAACTCGCAACCAAACCTGTGATTTCAATGTTACCAGGCCTGCCTCTGGTCAAGGGGGCATGGCCACCATCATGCTTTCCTGTCTCGCCTGCAGCCTATGGGAGAGTTGATGACCTCCTCAGGTAACCTTTTAGGCCTGCCATGGATGGCCAGTCAGAAGTATGAACCTCTTGGTGATGTAATCTGTCATGTGGGAACATGCACTCATTTACTATTGCAAAGTTGTATTTCAGGTAACTAAGTTCACACTGTATAATGCTGCATTGCAAGTTTAAAAAACCATTTTTTTTGTTCAGTTGCTCAACTGTTGGTTCAGTTGCTGTTCAGTTGCTCAACCGCAGAAACTGTAGCTATCCAGTTCAGAGCCAGGCCTTGGGACCCTGCGGCGTCTGGCTTTCGATGCTCGCCCTGGCGCTCACTAGCTGCCTCAGCCTTCCTTGGCTGGATGGCGTCCTGGCTAGAAATACTCATTTCATCCTTTAATTCTCAACAGTCAGGTCACAGCTTCTTAGCTTTCTGCTCCTATTCCCCCTACCTACCATGCTTGTTGCCGCCCCTCTTCAATAGAAAGATAGAGCCTGAGTTGTAGCAAGGTATGCTTTGATGTAATGATGTGAACCCAGTGGAACGTCTGAGGGGGGGAGGAGCGCTATTATTACTTAATCTAATTAAGTTCCCCTGCCCCAGCGCTGCGGCCCCTGCCCCACCAACCAGAAATTCCTGGCTATGGGGCTGTTAAGGGTGAAGGAATAGGAATTATATCATCAATATTATCTCAACAAGACCTTATCGGTGGATACTTAAATCTAGGGTTTGCGGCCATGAATAGACAGGAAAGAGGTGTCTAAAAATCTGAGGGAAACCCCAAGTTTGCAGAAAAATCTGAAACCTAAAGGGGGGGGGTGTTAATCCCATTAAAATAATAGAACCAGTGCTTGTACCTCTAAGAAAAGAATGCCCTGTGAGATCTCAGCAGCCATAGTGGGGTTGCTAGGCATCCACAATAGTATGGCAGTCTTTAAACCTTGGTTTCTGTCACTAAAATGGAGGGGGAGGGGGGCAGGGCTCTTTTCAGGGCTTTTTGGGCCTCCCAGTCCACCCTTGTTCCCTGCCTGCCTGCTCTGGAGGGAGGACTTATTGTGGCCAGGCCCAGCAGCAACTGCCAGAGAACTTGCTACCATGCGATTTGTGCACCTCACCCAAGGGTGGTAGTGGCCACACAACTTGCCTGGACCCAGCGGCAGACTCCTCATAACCTGCATGACTTGGCCAGGCCCAGTAGAGGTCAGCACACAACTCACCTGAGAAGCTTAAAAAGGGGGGGGGAGACTTAACGCTCCCAAATAAAGAAGCAGAACCTGTACCTTTAAGAAATGAATGTCCTCTGAGGTCTCAGCCCTCAAAGGCAATTTTAAACTGGAATCTGAAGCCAATGGTAGTGAGAAGTTGTTAATATTTCTGTAGAGGGCTGCTGTACTCAGGTTCTATCCATTGTCAGTCATGTACTCTAGTCTTACTTGACTATACTGCTGGTTTAGTTTTGGGTGATACTTCTTAAATTAGAACATGAAAGGTTGTCAGGAATTTTGCAACCTTGTACATTCCTGTTTTGTGAAAGTAAATCTTCGTGTTGTGAAATTGCTCACTACGCCCAGTTAGGTTCAGTATTGTTGTTTTTAGTTTCATTGCCAAATTTGTGAGTAACTAAGCCATGTGAGAATGGTATTTGTATTAGTTCAGTGGTCTTGTGTAGTAAGGTGCTTCTGACTAGAACAATTCTTGCTTCGGGATTCTGCTTCTAAAGCACATAGTGTTAGAGATGTAAACTTTTGGGGTATTTTGGAGCTATGGTGAGAAAAACTCTTTTTTCAGGAAAAAAAATATTAACTTTGGGGGAAATTGAAATGTATGTGATACTTTCCTGTCAATAACTTTATCAAATAACCAGCTTTCCTAAAATTATTTTGCTGCTTTCACAACATAAAAGGCTTCATTTCTGATTTAGAAAATAAAATTGTATTAATTGGCATATTTATGGAATTCCGTTTTCTACAAACAAATGTGCAGATATACACAAAACTAAAGCCAGGGATCTGAAAACAGCTGCACCCTGTACTATCTTAACATATTTCATTCATTCAAAAAGAAAAATGTATCTTCTAGTTTTTCAGTGCTCCCCCAAATTTTCATTGGAAAAATTATGTCCTCAGTTTTTCATGCTGAACATTTTGAGTGTAGAACTTGGTCTTAAAAAGCATTTCACTTTTGTCAAAGAGGGAAAAAAAACATCAGGGTTTTCCAGTGGTCCCCAAAATTGGGGGAAAGGTCCTAGGAAAAAAATGAACAATCCCCCCCCCCCCCTCTCTTTTCTGGTCTTTTTCATTTCTAGATGGTGATGGGGGGGACGGGACACGTTAGTCTTGTAAAAGAGAGGATGTTTTATATGGATTCCTAATAAATGTTTGGCTTTTGCTATTTTCATTGGGCTTCACCTGTGCTGAAACAGAAGTTGATTAATGTAAATCATGATTAAGAATTATCTATACAGTAAGCCCAAATTGTCTGTCAAACCTTATTTCAATGGTGCTGTATTTTTATGGAGCATTATTTGTATGTCTTTTTTTTCCAGGGTGAACATAGTAAAAATTTCTTTCAAGCGAAAGAAATTCTTTATTCAGCTGCGGCAAAAACATGTGAGTACAATTGCATAGGCATTTTCTAGCACTAATTTTGCATGTACTGTGCAATTCTGTTAAGTAGCTAAAGTAAGTTATCCCGAAACTCTTGGTTCTTACTACTTTTAGTCTCTCTTTTTTGTAGCTGAGAGGGGATCTCCCTTTTGGGGACTCCTTTCCCTCACTCTTAAACTGTTCTGAATGAAGCACTCTTGGCTCTTCATTACCCAGTGCCATGAATTTTATTACATCTGCGTGGTGTAGTGGTGAGAGCACTGAACTAGAACCTGTGTGACCTGGATTGAAATCACCACTCTACCTTGGAAACTTACTGGGTTGACCTTAGGCCAGTTGCACACTCTCAGCCTAACCTACCTCACGGGGTTGTTGTGAGGATAAAGGAAGGGAGAGCAAAGTATGCTTCCTTGTGCCCCGGAGAGCCTTGTGCTCTGTGGAGAGCCATCTGCTGGTTGTCCCCGGCCCGAAAGATGCCCGTCTAGCCTCAACCAGGGCCTGGGCCCTTTCGATCCTGGCCCCAGCCTGGTGGAACATGCTCCCGATTGAGATCAGGGCCCTGCGAGACCTGTTGCAGTTTCACAGGGCCTGTAAACTGGAGCTGTTCCGACAGGCCTTTGGTTTAGGCAGTGGGCATCTGCCAGCTGGCCTCCCTATTGCTGCTCCATGAGACCATCATGTAGTGCTCTTGGATGCCTCCTGGGGAGGGGAAAGTACAGTGGTGGGACCCGGCATGAATGTAAGGCAAGGAGACAGAGAAGCAGTGGAGGCCCAGGTAGCAGCCACTGCCAAGTCAGCCTTTTATCATCTTCGGCTGATTAGGCAGTTGGTTCCCTTCCTCGAACGCAACAACTTGGCAATGGTGATCCATGCAATGGTCACCTTGAGATTGGACGACTGTAATGCTCTCTACATGGGGCTGCCCTTGTCCCAAATCCGGAAGCTACAGCTAATGCAAAATGCTGCAGCCAGGCTTTTGATGGAGCCAGTTTGGTGCAGTGGTTAAGTGCGCGGTCTCTAATCTGGGAGAACCGGGTTTGATTCCCCACTCCTCCACTTGCAGCTGCTGGATGACCTTGGGCAAGCCATAGTTCTGACAGAGCTATTCTTGAAAAGAGCAGTTTCTGTCAGAGCTCTATCAGCCCCACCTACCTCACAGGGTGTCTGTTGTGGGGAGGGGAAGGGAAAGGAGTCTGTAAGCCGCTCTGAGACTCCTCTGGGTAGTGAAGGGCGGGGTATAAATCCAATCTCTTCTTCTTCTTCTATGCGGGAGCACATCCATCCTGTGCTGAAAGCACTGCACTGGCTGCCGATAGCATACCAAATTTGCTTCAAGGTGCTGGTTCTTACATTTAAAGCCCTTTTTGGTCAGGGGCCGACATACCTGAGGGACCGCCTTTCCCCACATGTTCCCCAGAGAGCACTGCGTTCAGGGTCCCTAAACTGATTGGCCCTCCTGAGTCCCAAAAATGCCAGGCTGACCATAACCAGGGCCAGGGCCTTTTCAGTGGCGGCTCCGTACTGGTGGAACAAGCTCCCAGGAGAGATCAGGGCCCTGCGGGACCTTGTACAGTCCTGCAGGGCCTGCAAGATGGAGCTCTTCTACCAGGCCTTCAATTAAGGAGTTGCCTCAAGTAACTGAAAAGTGGCAGTGCCCTGGTCCCCCGCTTACCACCAACAGCCTGTGCCACCTCATAAATACAGAGGCCAAGATGAGCTGACCATCAATATAGGCCATCTGAACACATCACTATGATTGTTTCCGCCATCTGTAAGCATTGCCATTAGTATTAGATCTGTCACGAGCACTTTACGATAATGGATTGTTTTATGATTGTTTTATAATTTGTTGTTTATGTGTTTTAATCTCTATGTAAGCCGCCCTGACCCCGCTTCGGTGGGGAGGGCAGGGAATAAATTGAATAAATAAATAAATAAATAAATATCATGGCTGGGCATTGGCCCACTTATTTTGCCTGGTTTTAGTGACTGGAATTAATTGCTTTGTACCACCTAGTTTAAATATTTTAATTACTTTAAATTATAAACTGGTTTAATTGTATTATTTCTTGTATTAATTTAGATTGTTTGTATTTATTGTTGTGAGCTGACCTGAGCCCGTTTGCAGGAGGGGTGGGATATAAATTGAGATGATGATGATGATGATGATGATGATGATGATGATGATGATGATGATGATGATGATGGGCGAAATAGAAGTCTATGAGACAGAAGAATTTATTTAACAGAGAGTGTAAGAAGTGCTTAAGATATGCTGACTCTAGCCATCTGTTGTTTCTCTGAGCCCTGCTCAACTCAGTTTTAGTTAAGCCTCATCACTTGCTTCTAAATCTAGTGTAAACTACTTTAAGATTAACAGAGAGCAAACTGTACGATCATTAAAGTAAAGTTGTAATGCAAAGTTGAGAGAATGGGCTAGAGGGTTGTAGCTATTACTTAGGTGGCCTTTAATTACTTCAGTTTAGACCTTTCGCAATGCCAGACTGCAGCTCCTATGGCAGTGAGTCACTAGACTTGAGTGAATTACCCTTACATCACAAGGTTATACACACCCTTTTTAGGAGTGTTGTCTAATCTTACTGTGTCCTAGGATAATCCAGCAATATCCACTAGTCACGCCCACAGGCATAAGTTGAAGTCTTCTGTAAGAACAAAGCAGTTGAAAAGTTCAAGTGTGAGACTTCACAGTGCCAAAGTGTGTGAAGAGTATCTCCCAAAGCAAATTTTAAGTCCCCTATCACATAATTGTTTTCCTACTTCACTATTTTGGTCTCCTTCCGGCTTTATACCAGGATATTGGTTCAGACTAGGAAAAACAAAACAATTTTTTTTTTAGTGCAAAGGAGTTTTGATACGTTCGTATCACAAGCTGGATCCATTTCTAGGAGAATTTCTATAATTTAAACACTTGGCAGTTGAGGAGGGATTTCCCACACCAGTAGGAGAGAAATAAAAGAGATACAGAACAAAAAGTGATGTTCGGCTGGAATGGGCAGCATGTGAATTTAAGATCCCTTCTGAGACAATTCTGGGTGGTATGGTGGGAGGGTGACTAGCTGTAGGGTGGTTGGGGGCCCTGAGTCTCAGGCATTGGGGCGCCAGCAGTGACTGGGCAGCGGTGGGGCCTTCAGGTCAGTGGCTGGGGCAGCTGACTGCAAGGCAGTGGGGTGTGTGTGTCCTAGAGTGAGGTCCCCCTCAGCACGGGACCTGGGGCAGCTACTCTTGGTGTCCGGTACTTTATGCTTTTTCTGCCATTAAACTGTAGGGCCCGTTTACGGCATTCATCTAGCTGCAGGCTCTGATTCTTTGCAATGTCACCATGCAGTATACTGCAGCTCTTTGCCACCATCTCCTGGACTCCTAATTCTGGGTAGTGTTTAGAGTGCTGGGAGGCCCAGCTTCAAAGCCTTGCCATTGTGCCATGAGGGCTAGCTGGGGTGACTTTGCATCAGTCACTAACATACCTCACAATCAATGCTCCCTCTAAGCTGTGAAGTCTTGTGAGCAAAAATTCTACTTTGTGAGCTACTGGCATTAAAGTTGTGAGCGAGTGATTTGGCTGTTGCATAAATTAGTTTGCTCTGGAGCCCTGCTTCCCGAGCTGAGACAAAAAATCTGTGAGCCAGAGGCTGCAAAATTGTGAACTAGCTCACACTAGCTCAGCTTAGAGGGAACACTGCTCACAAGAGGGGCTGTTAAGAGGATAAAATGGAGAATTACATGAGTTTCCTCAGGCCGCCATTGGAGAGATAAGTAGGGGATACATATCTAAATAAATAAATATTTAAATAAACTCTTAAGAACTGGGTTTTCCCTGAACTGTTTGGGTTTGAGAACCCTGTGTTTTGAACCTAGCATGACTTTAAAAATTAGTAGATTTGGGTGGGTAGCCATGTTGGTCTTAAGCAGCAGAACAAAGTCTGACCGATTTCCCACAAGCAGCTGCGCCTCCCTCGCTCTTCCCTTTCCCCCGATTGTATTTGTCAATTTCCAACTAGTTGCTGTGTGGCCACATTTTGACCCGCAGCATCCCCCGCGTCTTCTAGATTCTTGTTTATTTAAATCAAGAAGATGTGGGGAAAATTGGGGGATGCCGTGGGTCAAAATGTGGCCGCTCAGCAAGTAGTGGGAAATTGACCGAATACAATCAGTGGAAGGGAAGAGCGAGGGCAGTGCGGCTGCTTGTGGGAAATCCGTCTCAGTCCAGTGGCAGCTATAAGACCAACAAAGTTTTATTCTGGGTATCAGCATTCACGTGTGTGCCACTGGACTCGTTATTTAAAATTAGTAGGCATTTATCAGAGGGAACATGGAAAGTTAGGTTGGTTTTTTTGTTGTTATGGGAATACAAGTCAAAGTGGGATCAAGTAGAACATACGATTATCCTCACTTAGTTTTGAAGAAGAATTTTATGCCCTATAAAGGAATACATAAACAGCCATGTTTATCCTACTGGATTACCCAGCTCATCAGTACTTGTTTTATTATGCAGTCCATAAAATAATGTCACAATAAAAGATTCCTTTGGTTATTTCCAAGGGCTCTCCTGCTGTTTCTGCAGACGTTCACATCACAGGGGGGAAATATTACAAAAATGCTTCTGCCGAGGGTCTGGGATGGGCTAGTCTTGACTCCTGGTCGCTGTGCCTCTGGGTCAACCGGGGTCACCCTGCAGGAAGTCTCCCAGGGGAGGGGCCCCCTGATCAACCCTGTATGTTCAGCAGTGAGCACAGTCCTTGCCACACTTTGCCTGCCATTCCCTGTGTGCACAGCTGAGCAGACCATGGCTCGATCTGCGTCTAGCATTTGCCCTACTGTCTTACCAAACCCACACTGGAACAGAAATTCCCCTCTGCAACTTTGATTGATTGTCGAATTTTATGGCAGTGTCCAGACTGCATGCCGCTTTCACATCCTTTGATTTCTTGGTTTTATGGTGGCTGTCTGCATAGATTTATGGCCATTTTATGGCCACTCAGGGGTCACTCTGCAGTCAGTATGGCTTGGCCTGGGGTATTTGAAAGTGGTTTTGAGCCGCATCTTTTTCTGCTCCAGTGTGGGTGTGGTACAAAATGGAGCAGATGCTAGATGCAGATTGGGCCCATGTCAGTGCCTTGACCCCCTGACCTTTCCAGGCTTAACCAACTACCCAGAGGGAATCCTGTGACTGGGTCAAGCAACTTGTGAGTGCTTCCTTAAAGGAGAGGGTTGTTGCAATGGCTTTGAAGGAGGTGATCATGAAATCCCTCCTAGCAAAACTCCTTGGACCCCTGGCAATTTAATCAAATAGTTTAGTCTTACACGTTAGGCTAGGAATACAGGCCCCTCTTTGACACTGGTGTTGTCCAATGCCAGGTCCATTAGTAATAAGACCAGCATGCTGCATGATTACATTGCAGCTCAGAATGTGGACCTGGCTTGCATGACCAAGACCCGGGCTAGGGAGGGTGAAACAGTTGCCTTGAAAGGAACCCCCCCCCCCAGGGTTCTTGGTCCTCCATCAGTCCCAAACAGAGGGGCAGGGAGAGGGGTTCCAATACTGATTCGGGAGGATTTCTCCTTTGGGCCACTCCCCATCCCAAAGATAACTGGCACTGATTATGTTAGCCTTGAGGAGAGTTTAGCTGTATGTCTGGTGTACCAGCTGCCTAGCGCACCAGCTGACAGCCTGCTTAGCCTGCTGGAGTCCGTAGCTGGCTGGACCTTGGAGTTCCCAAGGCTAATAGTCCTTGGGGACTTCAGCATCCATGCAGATGAAGCTGCGGCCTCCGTGCAGGCATTGGTCCTGGTGTCTTCCATGGCAGCACTAGGAATTCCCAGGTTGTATCAGACCCCACGTAACAGGCAGGCCACACACGGGATTTAATCTTTGGTATGGGAATGGAGTGGGATATGAGCCACGGTCAGATCGTTTGGCTATGAAGGCCCGACTGGGTGTTGTGCCCCCCCTTCTAGGCGGCGAGCTCATTTATGCTCACCGACAGTGACGAATGGACCCAGTTGGGTTCCAGAATGCTCTGCAGGGTCTGATGCCCTCCAGCATCTCCTTGGATGAGCAGATAGAGGATTGGAATCTCCGTCTCTCAGATGCCATCGATGAAGTCACTCCCCCCCCCCACGCTCACTATTTTCCGTCAGTCATCACCCTGGTGTACTACTGAACGCAGGGGAATGAAGCGGGAACTCAGATGACTTGAACAAGTTTGGCAGCACACTCGTGACAAAACTGCAAGAGCACCTTATAGGACATTTATGAAAGCCTATGAGGTGGTGCTGAAGGCTACAAAAAGACAATTTGATGCAGCCCCCATTGTATCTGCTCGCTCTCGCCCAGCACAATTGTTCAGGGTGATTAGATCCTAAATGTCTCTCACTGAGAGAACCAAGATTGTTGGTAATCCAGCTATCATCTGTGAGGCACTTGCAGGCCTTTTCACGAATAAAGTCTTGTTGCTCCCCTGTGACTTAACCAGCAGTGCTGATCCAGTATGTGAAGTGGAGGCTCCTTGGCCGTCTTAAGATTCAGTATTTGGTAACTTCGGCTGGCTCTCCCAGGCCGATGTTGACAGGATGCGGTGTGCTGCTAGTCCAGCCACATGCCTCTTGGTACTGTGTTCCTCATGGCTGGTGGAAGCCGGTGGTGTGAGAATATGGGATGCCCTGGTGGACATCATCAACCTATCCTTGGAATCAGGAGTCTGTCCAGTGGGGCTGAAAGGGGCTGTGGTGGTGCCACTCTTGAAAAAAAGATCCTTTGATCCAGAGAGCCAGTTGGGTGTAGGGGTTAGGAGCACAGACTCTAATCTGGGAGAACCGGGTTTGATTCCCCATTCCTCCACGTGCAGCTGCTAGTGTGACCTTGGGTCAGTCACAAGTTCTTTCAGAGCTGTTCTCTCAAGGACAGTTCTGGAAAGAGCTCTCTCAGCCCCACCTACCTCCCAGGGTGTCTGTTGTGGGGAGGGGAAGGGAAAGGAGTTTGTAAGACGCTCTGAGACTCCTTCAGGTAGTGAAGGGCGGGGTAGAAATCCAATCTCTTCTTCTTCTTCAATCACCACCCAGTTTCATAGAATCGTAGAATCACAGCCCATCTAGTCCAACCCCTTGCTCAGTGCAGGATCAGCCCAGAGCATCCCTGACAAGTGTTTGTCCAGCCGCTGCTTCAAGACTGCCAGTGAGGGGGAGCTCACCACCTCCCTGGGCAGCTGGTTCCACTGTTGAACAACTCTTACTGTCAAAAAGTTTTTCCTAATATCCAGCCGGGACCTTCCTGCCCTTAATTTAAACCCATAATTGCGAGTCCTGTCCTCTGCTGCCAACAGGAACAGCTCCCTGCCCTCCTCTAAGTGACAGCCCTTCAGATACTTGAAGCGAGCGATCATGTCCCCCCTCAATCTCCTCTTCTGCAGACGGAACGTTCCCAAGTCCCTCAGCCTTTCCTCAGAGGGCTTGGTCTCCAGGCCCCCAATCATCCTCGCCGCTCTCCTCTGCACCCGCTCCATTCTGTCCACACCCTTTTTGAAGCGAGGCCTCCAGAACTGCACACAATACTCCAGGTGTGGCCTGACCAATGCAGTGAACAGCGGGACTAGGACATCTTGCCATCTGGATGTTATGCCTCTGTTGATACACCCCAAGACTGCATTAGTCATTTTTTGTCGCTAAATCACACTGGCTGGTCATATTTAACTTACGGTCCACCCATACCCCCAAGATCTTGTTCACGCACACTGCTACCCAGAAGTGTGTCCCCCATCCGGTATGCATGTTCCTCATTTTTGTTAGCCAGTTGTAGAATTCAGTGTTTATCCTTGTTAAATTGCATCTTGTTCCCATCCACCCACTTTCCCAGTGTGTTCAGATCTCGTTGAATTCTATACCTTCTGGTGTGTTCGCTGCTCCCCCCAATTTGGTGTTTTTTGCAAATTTAATGAGTAGCCCCTCCACACCATCATCCAGATAATTTATAAAGATGTTGAAAAGAACCGGGCCCAGAACTGAGCCCTGTGGGATCTTGGAAGCGAAGCAGGGCCAGCCCTGGCTAGTATTTGAATGGGAGACCTCCAAGGAATTCCAGGGCCATGATGCAGAGACAGGAGAAGGCAAACCACCTCTGAACACCACTTGCCTTGGAAACAGCACAGGGTCACCGTAAGTCAGCTGTTATTTGACTTTCCACCACCACCAAAATTACATAGACGTTTTGGAGAGCTGGGAAAATACTTAGCAACTTACTAATATATATATGGTATGATTGGAAGGGGGGGGAGCAAAATAAAGGTTGAATTTAACTGTGGACATCTTTATGTGTAGCTATACTAGCTACAAGTGTAGCGTTTTCTGTGTCAAACAAGTGGTAATATGAGGCCATCTTGCAGCAATAGATGGAACTGCAGTATGAAATTTGTACAATGGATGTATCCTACGTTTATTCTAGTTGAGAACTTGTACCATGACCCAGATTATGAATATCATGACTAAGTCTGAAGCTGAATTATTCTGACCCAGACTGTCAGTTCATCTGATACCGGTCTAGAGTATTGCCTAGTCTGATTGCTAACAGTTTTCTAGGGCCTCAAGCAAGAAAGGTGTTTCTGAACGCTGCCTACCTGAGGGTCTTTAAGTAGAGATTCCAGGGGATAAAACTGGGACCTTCTATGTGCAAAGCATGTGCTCTTCCTTTGAGCCGTCCCTTCCCATTGAAGATGTCTTTTAGTGAAGCCACTCTACTCATGAGAGGGAAAGACCACAAGATGTTTGTCATTGGGAGGAGTATCACTGCCCAACAGGTGCCTACACAGAATGTACTTTTAAAAATGTAACTTCTGGAATTCCATGTCCTTCTAACTGCCCCAGCTCACAGGCTTGTAATAAGATTTCTTCATCTTGAAGCAAAAGGTGTTATTCAAAGCAAGGGATGTTTTTAAGCCTTTGTCTCAGTGGAAAATTGGTGTACAAATAATATTAGAAAGGGCTCTACAGTTTTCATGTGCCAATGCCTTGTTAGGGTATGTCCCCACTGTATGGGTTGTGTTACAGAAGGGCGTGAGGGCTGGGCGTTATGAGTTCTACTTGGGCTAAAAGGCTGATGTTGCAGTATCTTGGAAAAGAGAGCATTCTCTATCACATACACCAACAGACAGAAGATCTTAACTACTTTGGCTACCCATGAATTAGGATTTTACAACATAAATTGCTACAGTTAAATGTATTTTTATATTATATCTGGACATCTTGTGCAGTAACTTTTGCATATTCAATTAGCAGAACAAATCTGGGTAAACAGAGACATTGGGTGTACATTCTCCATCATGTTTTGCTTTGTCATTGTATTATAAAAAGTTATTTCCATAAAACAAAAATGCTTACATGCCAGGTAATTATTTCAGGCTCTTCCTCCATGTCCAGGATGGTGGTGGAAAGCGCCAACAAATTGCAGCAGACTTATGGCGATCCTGTAGGGTTCCACTGGCCTACCTCTGCGTAGCGACCCTGGACCTCCTCGGTGGCCTCCCCTCCAAGGACTCACCAGGGCTGACCCGGCTTAGCTTCTGAGATCTGAGGAGACTGGGCCGGCCTGGGCCCTCCAGGTCAGGTCTGTGTCCAAGATAGGCTCTCGAATTTCCCAAACCCACCATTAATTGCTAGATGCCCAAGTGAATGAAATACTTCACCTGCCATTTAAAGCACCCAGGAGTAAATGCTGGACAAATAACTGTGGGAGAGTCACCAAGTGCTACTGTGTGAGTTCTCTTGTGAGATTTAAAGTGCACCTGGTCTTGACGGGCCCAGTCTAAGGCGATGCCGTGTGCTCTAAACATTTCAAGTAAGCAATTAAACTTCCTTTCTTACAAGCAAGCAATGCTGAGGAGGAGAGCATGGCGCCACCAGGCAGTTAATTGTGCCCTCAAACTGCCGCTATGGAGCAGGATTAATTTATTCTTGTTTTATTTTAATTTAGTGGTCATATGCCAAAGGATACTTCATATGATTAGAATTGAACAGCTCGTTAAAACAGTTTTGATGTGTATTTTTTATTATAGTGTGAATCCAGGGAACACATAATTGCCTTCAATATGTTAAATTACCGAGCGTGCAAAAACCTCTGGAAATCCTGTGTCGAGCTTCACACATTTTTCCAGGCAAAGAAGATGCTACCTCATGAAAAGAAGCTCCTCTCTCATTATTGGACGGCGGGTCCTCGAACCCCAACAAAGTGAGTGGGTGCTCCTGAACTGAAAACGTCTGAAAAGTAATGTGAAACCCAGGTGCATGCCTTATTTGGGAAGAAATTCGTTTAGGAAGAGTTTAGGGCAAAAAATGTGCAAGAGTTAGCTTTTGATTTGGTCCTATGTCTTTGTGATTTGTTTTGTGAGCTGTTCGAACTGCAATCAGAAGCCTAGGAACTGTCCAGTTGGAAGATAGTTGTGCCGTGTGTGTTTGTGTGTTGCATTCCTGGAAAGTCAGCTATAAGGTCAGTCTCAGCTCTGGCGCACAGCAAGGAGTCACTGTGGTATAGCAGAGAGAGTGGTGGGCTTAGGACCCTGGGTGGCCCGGGTTTGAATCCCCCCTTCTGCTGTGGGAGCATGGCTGGGTGAATGGGGGCTCGTTACAAATGCCCAGTCTGGCCTACTTCACAGGGTGGTTGTTGTGAAAGAATGGAGGAAGGGAGAACGATGTTCTAAGCCACTTTGCATCCTGAGAGGGGAGAGAATCAGGATACAAATAAATGCAAAATGCAATGCACTTGAAGAAGAAGAAGAAGAAGAAGAAGAAGAGGAGAAGGAGGAGGAGGAGGCGATTGGATTTATACCCCGCCCTTCATTCAGAGTCTCAGAGCGGCTTACAAACTCCTTTCCCTCCCCCTCCCCACAACAGACACCCTGTGAGGTAGGTGGGGCTGAGAGAGCTCTGAGAGAACTGCTCATGAGAGAACAGCTCTGACAGAACTGTGGCTTGCCCAAAGTCATCCAGCAGCTGCAAGTGGAGGAGTGGGGAATCAAACCCGGTTCTCCCAGATTAGAGTCCGCACACTTAACCACTACACCAAACTGGTTGCTGAAGCATGCTACAGATCTAGGATTGTGAGGACTGGAAACACTTGGACAATGTCTCTAGTTCAGACCCATCTGCTTTGTCTGAAAGTATCTTTGCTTTAAGATGTTTCAGGGAAGTGGATCCATGGGACTTGTCTGCCCTACACCTATGACATGTGGAACTGTCAGAGCTGAAAATGGGCCAGGAGTATAGGGTCATGCTGAGAGCTTTTACTTCTCACTGAAAGGACAAGATGACTCATCCGATCAGTGGAGTCCTCGTGCTGCTGTGACTCTTTAACTGGCATCAATAAACTAGGTGTGTGTGTGTGGGGGGGAGTGATAAAACCGGTGGGTTTTCAGTCATTTAAGTTAGTTTCAGTGACTAATCTAGTGGAGCCTGGCTCCTTTTTGCTCCAAAAGGGGACTGTTGCCAAGCGCGTGCCCTTTAGTGAAGGTAATACACAGCTACTATAGTTCTAGTTATTCTGGGATTCAGGACAGAGCCATTATTAAATAATTGGTGCCAGGGAAATCGCACCATTCTAGGGTTTGACTTTAAAGATGAGCATTTTGCTCTTGTTCTTATTCTGAATCTGACGTAAGTCCAAATTACCTTCCTAGCTATATGTGCTTAGTAGGTAAGATGCCTTTTGAGGGTTTCCCATCTCGAATGCAAACCGTAATGCATTTTTAGGTGTTTGTTTTATAATGACTGTTGCTTCCTGTTCCCCTGAAGCTGCTCACAAAAAGAGCCTCAGTGGAGCTGGACATACACCGGGAATAAAATCCTCCGGGCTGCCCAGCATTGTCTTAAAGCACTTTTAATGGGAGGACAGAGACTGCAGCTGTGCTCCTTTACCAAAAGAATAACCGGTAGATGATTAGGCTCTTCCGCGTTCTGATTGTCATCACTTGTGTGTTCCTGTTGCTTCAGGGTGTCCGTTCCCCCCACCCCCCACCCCAATGTGTTTTGCTCTCTCTACTCGTTCCAGAGGGAGCAAAATGCATGTGGAAAGGGGCGGGGGGGGGGACACGACCCAAAGCAAAAGGGACAAATGAGTGACAAAAACAAGAATTTGTCTCAGACGATCTTGGGCAAGATTCTGCCTGATCTTTATGCCAGGGATCCAAACCCATCTTAATACCTCTTAATAATTTATCTTAATAAAAGATGGGTGGCCATGTTAGTCTGCCTGTAGCAGGAGAAAAGAGCAAGAGTCCTTCGAGAGTGACACACGCAAGCCAATACCTTTAATAAAGCTTGGTTGGTCTTAAAGGTGCCCCTAGGCTCAGACTTTGTTCTCCTGCTTCGGATCAACATGGCTCTACCCACCTGTAACAAAATCCGTGGCAGGATATGAGTTTTCGTGAGTATCTGAAAAAGCGAGCAGTGGCTCACAACAGCTCATACTCTGCCACAATTTTTTTTAGTCTTTAGGGTGCTACTGGACTCTAGCTCTTAAGTACAGATACTGAAAGGATTGCTCAGCCCGTTTCCTTTCATGTCGGACTTCATTTGTGGCTCTTCTCTCCTCCTGCAGAAATGGGCGACCAATATTTTAACAGCAACCATTAAACGGAAGAATAATTTAGCCTCCGACCTTGACCACAGTTCTTCTAAGTATTCCATTGGGATCACAATATTTGTGATTCCCCCTTTTTTCCTGGAAGATTTTTACATCCAGGAGTTTTCATGCATTATAGCTGCTTTCAAAGCACCTCTCGACTAACTGCTTTTGAGAACGAAGGGACTTTCAGAACCAGTTTGTGATACAACTTAGGAGCCTACTGTTCTGGCAGAATGTAAAAATCCCACTAGGCGTGCCCAGGGTATTGAGCTGTCAGTGCAGAAGCAGCGCTGCTTCCATGTGCAATGTGCTTGACTACCTGGGAGAGAATTATGTGCAAGGTACTAGCAGTAACCTGTCTCAGCTGGTAAACAAAGGCAGTTGCCCATTTCTGAGGGTGTTAAAGTGACAGCAGTGCTAAATTGTCACTTATCCTTTGTAGCTTATTATTACTTTTTACGATTGGCAGGGGTACTCTGGTTTTGAACCACACAATAATGCTACCGTTTTTGGTCTCTAGGAATTAATTGTTGTGAATTATACAAACTGTAAAGCTTTGTGGAGTTCTTAGGGAGGAAATGAGACAATTCATTCAGGTGTTTCTGTCGTTCACAGTTTGCACTAAATAACTGCGACCCAGCAAGTGAGTACAAACAGGATGCTATAGAATGGCTTGCATTTTTTGCTTTGGTTTTTGATGGGTGTGTATGTAGTTGGAGAGGACAGTTCTCTAGGCAGCTTTCATTGTGAGTCTTGAATGACCTTGTAAAAAAAAAAGTGCATCTAGCTGAGAAGGCATTTGGTACGCTGAAAGAGACCTTGAAACAAAATGTTGCGGTACACAGTGTAGTTAGTCCACATTGCCTTCTTTCATTTCAGATCTTCTAATAACCAGTACTGCAAAAAAGTAATAGGCGGCATGATCTGGAATCCAACGATGAGGAGATCGTTATCTGTTGAACACCTAGAGACCAAAAGTCTTCCATCTCGGTCTCCTCCAGTTACTCCAAACTGGTAAACTTATTCTCGAATCTTTTTATAAGATGAAAGGGGGAAGGGATGCAAAGGTGTAGAAAAAAGTGCCATCTTTTGACAACTGCATGCTTTCTCCTCCTCCTCCTCAGAGGATGAGGTCAGCTAGTACCAAGGTAATCTCTCCCACTCAGGCATGGAGGACAATCTCCAGGGTAGTACCAGATGGAGGGGGCTCTTCCCCTCATGCATCAAACAGCTTTCTGTATACATCGCAAGTAAGGGGACTCCAGTGGGCCCTGTGTCCGTGAGCTGAGTCCCACTGCCCAACTTCCCTACTCCCTCTGATTTGTGAGCAGATCTCTCCTGGGACTGGCCATGGAAAAGCAAAGGGAGACTGCTCCAGCTGCTGCAAGGTGGGTCCCTCCCCCAAAATGAGGCCTTGCCTCATTCTCACACCCCAGTGGGCAGCATGGCCTTTGCTGCTGCTGCTGCAGCACTCTCCCCACGCGGCAAGGATGGAAAAGGAAGGGTTGCCAACCCCCAGGTGGCACCTGGGGATTACCTGGAATGACCACTGGTCTTCAGATTTACAGAGATCAGTATCCCTGGAGAAAAGGACAGCGCCAGTGGGTGGATTCAGTGGCAATATTCCTTACTGAGGTTCCTCCCCTCCCCAAGCTGCTAGGAATTCTCTAACTGAGAGATGGTAACCAATGTCCCCTCTAAACTGCGGAGTATCCTGAGCCAAAATTCTACTTTGTGAGCCAAAAGACCTACTAGGATTAAAGTTGTAAGCAAGCCTACACTAAAAAAAAACTGAATGAATGAATGAATGAATGAATGAAATAAAAAGAAAGAAAGAAAGAAAATAGATGGGGAGAGAAGAGTGGAAGGAAGGAAGGAAGGAAGGGGAGAGGTAGAAAGAAAGCAAATAGGGAGAGAGGAGTGAAAGAAAGAAGAAAGAAAGGGAGGGAGGGGCCCTTCACAGCCCCCCATGGTGCTGGTGGTGGGAGGCCTCCAGGAGCCCCAGGCTGCATTCCCAGAAGAAGGCCATTGAGGGGCAGGAGGCAGACCTGTGGTCAGGTCAGGAGAAAGCTAGCCCAGGACCTTCTGTGCTGCTGGGAGCAATGTTCCCCATGTGGTACCGGAGCTCCTGGGGCTCACTTCACCAGCCCAGCTTAAACTGGACTGCAGGAGAAAGTGAGCCAAGCATGGCCTGGGCAGGGTGGCATGGCACCAAACCATCTCGCAAGGCAGGCATGTGGCAGTGCCTCAGTAGTGGCAGTGCTCACGCTGCTTGGCCAGAGGAAAGGCTGCCAGGAGGGGGCACCCTTTATAGTGCAGGTGGTGGCTAAGTGGGATGAAAATCTGTGCACTGGACTGTCCAGAAATTGGTGTGCTAGCACAGGCTAGCACACCTTGGGGGGACCTTGATGCTAACCCAACGAAAAGTTCTCCAGTGGCTGTTAGATCTCTCTTTCTCCTTCCCCCTTTGCTGAAAAGGTATTGCTCACAGCACACTTGCTCTGTCTATTATTTTATGGTTTCCTCTTCAATTCTTGGCTCATACTTAGTAACTGAGCTATGAGAAATGCTAATTGCATGAAAGGAAACCATGGGACAACAGTTGTAACATAGTAGATTTCACATGTTTTAAAATTCTCAACAATGGTTCCATCATAACTGACTTCTGAATCCCACATCTTTTTTTTTAAATAGGCGAAGTCCTAGACTACGTCATGAGATTCGTAAACCACAACACTCATCTGTAGATAATCTTGCAAATGAGATTGCTTATATAACCGAAACTGAAGATGTTTTTTACACCTATAAGGTTTCCCCGACTTCTAAAGACAGTGATTCGGAGGTGTCCCAGGGCTGCAGCCCATGGAGAAGGTAATTAATTGATACAGGCTTTTTGAAGCACAGTTTGATAACTGTTTTCTTGTTGATCATAGAACTTGTTCACAACAGGAATGTTTACATTGAAGGGGCAGGCTGTAAATATCTTAGGTATGGGTCATTTCCCCCCCCAAAGTCTTCATTTTTTGTGCTTGTTATTTTACACCCATTTTGTTTTTATTAATAACATTCATTTTAATTTATCATTGGTTTCAATGGAAAATGGTCTGATCCCAATGGAAAACATTCCAGTTCTATGCTATGTGGATAGACTTTTCAGGGGATATACCCTTCATCTAAGAGATTCCCTGCCAAATTTCAGATGAGAGTGTCCTGTTTCACAGGCAGTTTAAGGTAAAATATATAGCAATTAAAGCGGAACACAGCAAAATTAACATTTATTCATTTCTTGTTTGTTTTTGTTATCATAGTTAGTATAATTAATGGGGCTTTTGTCTACCTTTTTCATTAGTTCAGAAATTAATTTATATCCCTAACTGATATAACCTTTTTGAAGAATATGGTAGAGATGATATTTGATCTTAAATTTATTATTCATGAAAAAACAATGCTAGTTGTATCAAAACCAGGCCTGCATGCTTAACAAACAAAGTAATGGAAGCTGTAAAAGGTAAGAAGGTTTCCTTTAAGCGGTGGAAAGCTAGTCTCAGTAAGATTGATAAAAAGGAACATAGGCTGTGGCAAATAAAATGCAAGTCACTGATCAGGCAGGCAAAAAGGGAATATGAGGAGCATATAGCAAAAAACATAAAGACCAACAATAAAAGTTTCTTCAAATACATTAGAAGCAGGAAACCAACCAGGGAGGCAGTGGGGCCCTTGGATGACCAAGGGGTAAAAGGAGTACTGAAGGATGATAGGGAAGTGGCTGAGAAGCTGAATGCATTTTTGCCTCTGTCTTCACTGTGGAAGATGAGAAGTGCTTGCCCACTCCAGAACCGCTGATTTTGGGAGGGGTGTTGAAAGTCCTGACTCAGATTGAGGTGACGAGAGAAAAGGTCCTACGACTGATAGACAATTTAAAAACTGAGAAATCACCAGGCCCGGATGGCATATATCCGAGAGTTCTGAAAGAACTCAAATGTGAACTTATGGGTCTCCTGACAAAAATATGTAATCTTTCCTTAAAATCTGCCTCCATTCCTGAGGACTGGAAGGTAATGTCACTCCCATCTTTAAAAAGGGTCCCAGAGGAGATCTGGGAAATTACAGGCCAGTCAGTCTGATATAAATACCGGGTAAGTTGGTGGAAACTGTTATTAAGGAGAGAATTAGTAGGCACATTGTTGAACAAAAACTATTGAGGCAGACTCGGTATGGGTTCTGTGAGGGAAGATTTTGTCTCACTAACCTGTTAGTGTTCTTTGAGGGGGTGAACAAACATGTGGACAAGGGGGGACCCAATAGGTTTTGTTTACCTTGACTTCCAGAAAGCTTTTGATAAAATTCCTCATCAAAGGCTCCTAAATAAGCTCAATAGTCATGGGATAAAAGGACAAGTCCTCTTGTGGATCAAAAACTGTCTAATTAATTGGAAACAGAGAGTGAGTATAAATGGGCAATTTTCACAGTGGAGGGTGGTAAGCAGTGGGGTACCGCAGGGCTCAGTACTCGGTCCAATGCTTTTGTTCATTAATGATTTGGAGTTGGGAGTAAGCAGTGAAGTGGCTAACTTTGCAGATGACACGAAATTGTTCAGGGTGGTGAGAACTAGGGAGGTTTGTGAGGCATGCCAAAGGGATCTGTAGAGGATGGGCGAGTGGGCGTCAACGTGGCAAATGGGGTTCAGTGTGGCCAAGTGCAAAGTGATGCACATTGGAGCCAAAAATCTTAACTATAAACACATGGGTCCAAACTGACAGGGTCCAAACTGGCGGTGTCCAAACTGGCGGAGACTGACCAAGAGAGAGATCTTGGAGTCATAGTAGATAACTTACTGAAAATGTTGAGACAGTATGCGATTGCAATAAAAAAGGCCAACGCTATGCTGGGGATTATTAGGAATGGAATTGAAAACAAATCAGCCAGTATCATAATGCTCCTGTATAAATCAATGGTGTGATCTCATTTGGAATATTATGTGCAATTCTGGTCACCACACCTCAGAAAGGATATTACAGCATTGGAAAAAGTGCAGAAAAGGGCGACTAGAATGATAAAAGGGTTGAAACACTTTCCCTATGAAGAAAGGTTAAAGCGCTTGGGGCTCTTTAGCTTGGAGAAACGACGGCTGAGGGGTGACATGATCAAGGTTTACAAGATTTTGCATGGGACAGAGCAGGTCGAGAAAGAAGTACTTTTCTACCTTTCTCACAATACAAGAACTCATGGGCACTCAATGAAATTGTTGAGCAGTCGGGTTAGAACAGATAAAAGGAAGTACTTCTTCCCCCAAAGAGTGATTAACACACGGAATTCACTGCCTATGGAGCAGAGGTCCATCAGGGGCTATTAGCCACAAGGTATAGATAGGAACTCTCAGTCTGGGGCAAGGGATGCTCTGTATTCTTGGTGTTGGGGGGGGCAACAGTGGGAGGGCTTCTAGTGTCCTGGCCCCATTGCTGGACCTCCTGATGGCATCTGCTATTTTTGGCCACTGTGTGACAAAGTGTTGGACTAGATGGGCCATTGGCCTGATCCAACATTGGATTCTCTTACGTTCTTTTGATCTATGTATGCAGGTGGTAGTATTCCCACAGGTATATATTATCAAGGTTTTAAATAGTAGACTCTGGGTTAAAAATCTGTATTCAGAGTTGGAATGTGAAAATTGAAAATCCAGAGATATTTAAAATCTGAAGCTAAGAATGACAGTTTGCCCAATCCATTCCAATTTCTTTACAGTTGAGTAGTCACAGAATTACACAAAGACATGGCCATAATGGCAGGATGATTTTGTCATGGTGGGCTCATTATTTATCCAGTCTGCATTAAATGTACTTCGGTACTAGGGTATGATGGAGAAGTGATCTGGGGCTCAGAGGGGGCTGTTGTTTGAGGTACAGGCACCAAATATGCAGCATAACTGCTGGTGCCTCTCATTAAAAAACAACAACCCAAGTTTCAAAAAGATTGGACCAGGGGGTCTAATTCTAAGGGCCCCAGAAGGAGGTGCCCCCATCCTCCATTGTTTCCAATGGAGGGGTGGGGAGCCTCAGTTCATTTGTGGGCTCAGTTCATTTAACTTGTGCTGCTGGCTAAAATTTTGTGCGCCAGCACCCCCTAGCACAGTTTAGAGGGAACTTTGCTGTTGACCCCCCAGGAGAAATTGGGGTGTATGTGTTACGGCTGTAACATAACAGGGAATTGGTGAAAATTGCTGCCCTTTCCTATGTATTTTTAAGCTTTTGGAATGGCATGGATTGGATAGTGGCTGCTCAGTTCTCCCTCTGAGGTGGAGGACATCTTGAGGGGGATTCCTACCATCCAATCAGGGAGGCAGGGACAATTTTTTCAACTTCCTGTCTCTTGCCTGTGAGAGTCGCCCTCTTCAGTTTTCTTTCCTGCTTCAATAGGGAAAGCAGCTAATGAATAAGCTTTGGCTTTCTTCTATGCTAAAGCCTCTTTTTACTTTTACTTTTCAGTCCTTCACTCCTCTCTAAAAGTTTCTTCTATCCTTTCTCCCTCCAATAAGCCCTCCTTCAACCTAAACCCCTCCCCTCCCCCAGTCTCTGAGGGAGCGGCAAAGGGCAGCTGTCAAAGCTCACTCCTGCAACGGCAGCCATTTTGTGGCAGCGACAGAGAGCGAGACTCTTTGGCCGCTCTGATTACGGCACAGAAGGACAGTAGCAACAGATTCTATCCAGGGGAGAGGCTGACCCGTCCTTTATGCCGGGCAAAAGGGAGACTGCTGGGGAAACTGGCAAGGTCCACAGTCAGCTTGCCTCGGTGGCCACAGCCAACCCATTGTTTGTTTGTTTGTTTTTTAAATCCCCGGAGGGATATTTTTTATTTTGCAAATACTACAAAATCTACAAAGAAATATTAGGGAAGGGACTACAACTAAGGATAAAGGAAAGCAAACCACACTAAACTAAAACCCCAAGAGGAGGCGATCTTTTCACTGTTAGTAAAAATGTTAGTACTATAAGTGTTAATATCACAATATACTTGTAGAGTTCTTGCTTATAACAATTTACTATTTATATGTTATTTTATTAGTTGTTATGAGAGAAATCTCTGATCATCTTCTTGTTCTTCGCTTCAAAAGGCCATTTTCCAAGTCCTTCTGCCTTTACTTCGGATTTCTGTCTCTGAAATCGTATACCACTCTGACAGGTCCTGCACCCTTTTCTGCCACAGAGTCGTCTTCCGTTCCAGAAGTAGCAGAGTCACTAGACTTCGTTTCTTCCTCTTTGGACTCTTCATCTGTCCCCAGCTGACGTCTCAAAAATTCTTTAGCTTTAAAAGTGGAGTCTATCTTCTCTCTTCTATCATTGATCTTAAAGATAACACCCTCCGGAACCGCCCATCTGTACGATATCCCATTAGTTTGAAGGAAATAAATTAATTCCTTGTAATTTTTCCTCTTTTGTCTAATTTCAAATGGAATGTCCTTTAAGGTTTTGATGGTTACATTTCCCATTTTCAGTGGAGTTGCTGATGTTGCTTTTAAAATGACATCTCTGGTTTGTCTTCTTGAAAACCTGACCACTATTTCTCCAGGTAGGCTATTTTTTTAATGTAATTGGAGTATGCCCTATAGGCTGACTCCATTTCGTTTACAAGTTCATCCGCTGTTAAACCTGGAGCGATTATCTCACTTAGCATCCTCTTCAGGTCTTCCCGATCCATTTCAGGAACTCCCTGAAACCTGAGAATCATGTTAGCTTTTTCCATCTGTAGCTGCAAAACTCGATTATCTTGGCAATTTTGCTTTGTTTCCACATCTCCCATCCTTTTCTTCAACTTCTTGCTTGTGGTGTCTATCTCTTTAATTTTCTTGTTTGCCTGCTCCACTTTTTTCTCTGTTTTGTTCAGCTGAAGCTGCTGTGCTGCAAAGTTACTGTGCCAAAGAAGAACAGGGACTGGGGGGTATCCTGGATTTTAAACTTCCTCAACAAGTTCGTCAAATGGAAACATTTCAGGATGGAAACATTCCAGTCCATTGCAGAATCCCTACTACCAAGAGAAGTCCTCACATCCATGCATCTTATGGAGGTATAGTTGCACATTCTATTCTTCCAAGGCACTGGAGATACTTCCACTTATGCATCGTGGAAGACCACTGTCAATTCAAGGCACACCCGTTTGGTTTCTCAACAGCTCTGAGAGTCTTCTCCAGAGTTTTAATCAATCCAATTGCCAAATTAAGAAAACAGGGGTTCCACATACACCCTTATTTAGATGACTTGCTGATCAGGTCCCGATCCAGAGACAAACCATTAGCAGATACAAAGATGACCATTCAATGTCTACAAGTCACGGCTTCATCATAAACCTGTAGAAGAACTCATTGAACCCCGTACAATGGTTAGAGGACCTAGGAGTCATCATTGATGCAGCAGTCAATTGCTTATTTTGGCTGGTCCACAAAGCATGGAAAATCAGAGAAATGTCCAAGTTCATGTTCATGAGCAGATCTACGTCCTTGATGACCCTGACCAAACTCCTTGGTCTACTAATACCATGCATAGACTGAATTGACTGGAACAACTACATGTGCAACAATTACAGCAACTCTTAAGGTCTTTCCAGTTTTAAATCATGAGAAAGGAGGGCCTATCTGTTCAGGTACCAAAATCAGCCTGCTATGGCAGACAAAGATGTCCAATTTACTTCAAGGCAAGACATACTGGATGTCAGAGATAAGACAGATCTTGACAGATGCCAGCTGATCTGATGGGGGCAATGCTGGACAACAAACCAGTTCAAGGTCAGTGATCTAAGCTAGAAATGAAACTGAGCATCAACATTTTGGAGTTGAGGGCCATAGATCTCACATTAAGACACTTCCAGCCTCAGGTAGCTCACTCTCACACCCTAGTTAGGATGGACAACATATCAGCCAAAATGTTGATAAACGAACAGGGGGGATTGAAATTGTCCTCTGTACAGAAGGGGGCACTATAGGTAATATGCTGGTCAGAGAAAAAAATCTGATGTCAGTTTGGGCAGAACACATAACAGGGACTTCAACTAATCAAGCAGGCAAGTGATTCAGGAGTGAGAGATGTCCCTCAAGAGGGATCTGTTCCTACAGATCACCAGGCACTTTGGCCTACTGGAAATAGATCTCTTTGCATCCCTGACAAATCACTAACTCAACAGATTTTACACAAGATTCCTTCATCCCAGGGCAGAAGCAATGTAAACTCTCACCTCTCCATGGCCAAAGACCCTGCTATTCCCCTTCCACCCATTCCCATCACTTCCAAGGTACTCAGGAAAATCAAAGAACAACTACCAGACATCATTCTAGAAGAAGAAGAGAAAGAAGAGGACGAGGAGGAGATTGGATTTATACCTCGCCCTTCACTCGGAGTCTCAGAGCGGCTTACATTCTCCTTCTCTTCCTCTCCCCGCATCAGACACCCTGTGAGATAGGTGGGGCTGAGAGAGCTCTTTCGAAGACTGCTCTTGAGAAAACAGCTTTCAGAGAACTTTGAATGACCCAAGGTCACCCAGCAGCTGCATGTGAAGGCGCGGGGGCTCAAACCCGGTTCTCCAGATTAAAGTATTCTGCTCTTAGCCACTACACCAAACTGACTCTGTTCTGTCCACCTCTGTGGAGGTTACCATCATCACCGGACATACTATATCAGGGACCCTTCTGGCATCCACAACCAGGAAGGCTGAATTTGACTGCCTTGAAAGAAGCAACATCCTCCACCTAGGGTACAACGCTGATGTCACAGAGACCCTCCTGGCTTCCAGGAGACAATCAACTAATAGAATTTATAATACAAACACATTGTGGAAGGCATTTGTGCACTGATGCAAAAAAAAAGGTTGACCCACTGAAACTACCACTTAACTCAGTCTTGGCGTTCCTGCAAGAAGCAGTCACAAGAGGGCTAAAAGCTCCTACTCTCAAACGACAGATCACAGCCTTGGCTACAATCCTGCCCCAAGTCAAAGGCACAAGCATTTTGCGACATCCTCACATACGACATTTCCTCCAAGGCATGGCTTTGAGAGACCCACCACAGGTTCCACACATGGCAGCTACATACAGTTCTCTTGGCACTTACCAAGCCACCGTTTGTTGAAATGGTGGAGGATGAAGACGCCTTTTCTTATGGCTATCACATCTGCCAGAAGAGTCTCTGAGCTAGGGTCACTTTCAGCTAAACTGAGCTATGCATATTTTACAAGGAGACCAGATCCTACCTTCATGCCCAAAGTCAATTCTACCTTCCATAGAGCTCAAGAAATATGTCTTCCCTCCTTCTACCCAAACCCAAAGCATCAAAGGGAGAAGACATGGCATGTCCTTGATGTCAGAACTCTCAAGACATATATTTGTTTAACCAACCACCTTAGGAAAACTGCTGCGTTATTGTCCATATCTCCGCTTAACACAGGAGAAAGGTTGTCCAAGTCAGCTGTAAGTAGAACACTCAGAGCGTGCTTAGTAGAGGCCTGTAAGATCCACAAGATTCCCAGGAATGCCACCAACAGTGCCTCATTTGCAAGGCAGGCAACAGTCAAGGAAGTTTACAAAGCAGCAACCTGGTCATCTCTCTGCATTTATTAGACACTACAAGATCAAAACTTATAATTCAACAGATGCTGCTTTCGGCAGAAGAGTGCTGCAACACATCCCAAGTGAACGTGATGATGACCCACACCAAAACTGAGGACACTGCTCTGGGAGGTTCCTCAAGATGTCCCCTGCCTCAAAGGGAGAATGGACCATTGGATACTTACTGTGAAGGGTCCTTCTCCTCTGAGGAAAGGAGGACATCTTGTCCTTCCCAAAGTCATCGCCAAACTAGTTACTCTTGTCTAAATAGTACTATTTACCTGTTTTTCCTTACCTATGTTACTGCTCTGTTCTTGCCCATTCTTTCCTGGAGTTAACATTATAGTCTAACTGAAGAGGGTGACTCCAACAGGCAAGAGACAGGAAGTTGGAAAAAGTGTTCCTGCCTCCCTGATTGGACGGTGGGAATCACCCTCAGGAGGTCCTCCTTTCCTCAGAGGAGAAGGACCCTTCACAGTAAGTATCCAATGGTCTTTTTCCTTTCTGCATTTGCAAAAGTACTGAAACTCTGCTATAAAAAGCTATTACCAGTTTGAGGTATTAACTGTCTTTATTTATTTTGTCAGCAGATCATCAGAACAAGAATCACCAGTGTGAGTTCTTCTGTTTGTTATAATAACCTGTTTAGAGTCTTGCATTTTTCAGATCATCCAGAATAAGCAGAATTTGTAGTGATTCTTGGTCAATGGTCTTGCACAAACAATTTAAACATTTCCAAAATTCTGAATCAGCCTTTCTTTTTAGTGCTTTAAATAATGGCACCATAAAACAGAATCAGTGCAATCCTAAAAGCACTTTCCTGGAAGTAAGTCGCCATTGAATAAGTGGGACTTGCTTCTGAGTAGACCTCCTTAAGGTTGCTCCCTGTACCCCTTAACCTTGCTGTTGTGTGATTCCCCTGCACTAGAGAATGGCTTTGTGTTACCCAGGTATTATAAATGGAATGTGAAGAGTTAATATGCAGGAAGTACTTTAACACAGGAAACACAACTTGAGTTGAAAAAAAAATCTAATTTGATACAGTATTCAATTGCTGCTTATTTATGTACAGCATTAACTCTTTACCCCTTTCACCCCACTGTTCAAATTTTTTGTCCTCTGTGTGTGTGAATACATATCTGATAACTGAGAATTGACTTCATACATGGATAACATGGGTTGTATTTTATGAAAGTTCATGGTTTCTGTCAGTTTGTGCATCTGTTAGTCTTTAAGGTACCAAAATATGCCTTCTTGATTTTTTGGCATATAAAATAGATGATGGAACAATAGATAAGATGGAACAATTTAAGATAATGAAGACCAGACAAAAGTATTTCTTCTCTCTCACTCATAAAATAATTTGGCTTGAAAGGCTCTGGCATATACTCTATGCTGAATCTGGCTATTAATACTGCCCTTTTACATTTTCTGTTAATTCAGGAACATTTTGGAAAATGATTCAACACAGAATTCCTCACCCCAAAGTCTCAATGGAACTGGGAACTCTTCAGGCTCTTATCCTTTAGAAGGAAAGGATAAGCAATCTTTAGAAAAAAATAACATTACAAAAGGAATTTCAGTGGAGGATTCCAATCAATACTACTGTGATAAGGTATGATGGATGAAGTGAAGGACACAAATATCTCCTATTCTGGCTTGGATCCCACCTAGAATTTCTGTGGGCGGGGACAGTTTTAGCTAATTCCCCCTTTTTGTTGGAGACATCCGATTCCCCCCCCCCCCAGCTGTTCCTGAGTGTCCCCCATCCCCCATGAGGTGGCATTTCGGGCAGCATTTTGGGCTGCCATGGGAAGGGTGAATTGGGAAAAATCAGTCCCACTCCTTGCTTGTAGAAATGTTAGGTGGTTTTCCTCCAGCGTTTTTGAATGCGTGAACATCTTTTAAACTTCAGCTTTCCCTTCATCTGAAATTGTCAGGCATCATGCCAGCTTCTTTATCTAACAAAGGCTCACAAAATAGTATAACAAATGAACAGGAGTGGCTTTTAGATGGGACCTTAAGAGGTAAAAAGTAAGCTGCATATTTTTTTCTAAATGTTAAAGTATGGCTAAGCAGTGGCCATAGCACCTAAAAAACAAGCACAAGGCTGGTTCAGACACTCTTCTCTGCACTCCTGACTGAACATGAAATTGTACCCTCCCTCTCCACTCACTGGACTCATTGATCCCGCCTCCAAGTCAATCCATCCACAGATGGGAGTCATATTTGGATCCTGCGTTTGTTTGGACAGCCCCAGATTTTTAGACTCAGATTACACAGTCAATGTAGCACATGCCCTGGGTGGTGTGGGAAGGTGGAATGTTACTCTCTTGCCACATGCAGAGATGATTTTCTCCAAAGCAGCTCATGAAGGCAGTGTTTAGTAAACCAAATTCCTGTTATTGATATCTTCCAGAATGACATTATTGATGGAGACTTGTTTTTGATACACATCCTGCCCGATGAAGATGGGAAATTTGGATTTAATTTGAAGGTAAAAGGCACTGAGAAAGCAATCCTGATCTTCAGCTGTAGCTTCAAAAAATTGTCTTGGTTAGAATAATTCAGAAAGGCTGCTTTTGTGTTAAATGGGTGATTGTCCTGCCTGCTTGTTCCTCTGTTGTCAAAACAAGAAGTGGTAACGCTGGGGTGCTACAGTGGTTCACAGGTGGTGTGGTCAATTGTTAATCACTGTTTAGGGCAAGGGAGACATGAATTTGAATCCTTGTATGTCAAAGAGTTCACCAACTAAACTTGGTCCAGTCACTGTCTAAGCTGCCCCACAGGGTTGATGTGAGGATGAAATGTGGGGAGTGACAGAGTGTTGGGCTGGATGGCCCATTGGCCTGATCCAACATTGGCTTCTCTTATGTTCCTATTGTAACAGCTGTTAAAATGCAGCATGCACATTTCTTGGTGTGTTTTGATTTCCCCCCAAACATGGCTCTGCTTTTAGCAATATGGTATTTGTGGTATTCCCTTTATTGAATGGAATAGTTTATACATCTGCATTTTGTAAGATGTAACCAGCAGAAGTTAATGCAAGCAAATGCAATGAGCCTGTGGGTTTTGAAATATTTGTTATACAAATAGATTTCCAGTCAAAATGAGGAGGAATGTTCATTGATTTTAATTGCAGTTGAAATACCTGAGATCAGTTAGGCCAAACTTAGCCTATCAAAAATTGACTGCTTTCTGAACACAATCAGGAAATACATGAAATTTTATACTTGGAGTGACATAGTTAAGAAGATAACATTCAGAGATCATAATTGGTTACAAAAGACAGTGCATCATTTGAGTAATAGTCCACTCATTGGTCAAATATGTAGAAAGGTGTACCTACATAATATCTTAAATGTTTACTTAACCTAACCTGAATAATATTGGCCAAGGATTCTTCATACCCAAAGAAAGGTGTTTTTTTCAATATGAAGCTAAAATCCCTTTTGACCCATACACTGCCATGTTTTACCCTAAACAACTAAAAAACTCCATGAACTCTATACCTATCTTCTATACCAAAAGAATGTTGTTTTCTTGTCTGCCAGCATCAGCTAGAAAGATACTCTAACCTACAAGGGAAAGGCCTACTATTTAATAGGCCTTCATTACATCCTAATAAAATCTTATTTATGAGAACAATCTATAAAACCAGAGAAATATGAATAATCTGAAAGAAAAAATCATTATATTCCCAGTCATACTACATATTCTGCTTCAGTTCTGCAAAATAGTGTGTGCTTCAGGCTTGGAGCTGCCAGGGCATACCAATGGTTTCCTTGCAGCACTAAGAAGATCACATTGTGCACTGATGTGTTAGACCAGTGATTTTCAAACTTGCCACCCTAAGAAGACCCTTTCTGTACCACCTTGTCTGCTGAGGAGCTGCAGTGCATTGTGGAAGGTTCCAGGGGTGTCCTAGAGTGTACGTTCAGCTCTCATGCAGCCTGGCCAAGCTTATTGGACCTTACAGTTACCTCAGTATATCAGGGGTCCCCAGTGTGTTGCCGTGGGCACCTGCCAATACCATTCCTGGCACCTGCCAGGTGCTCTTAGAAAGTGGGTGTGGTTGTGGTGGGGTTTGCCCACCAGAGCTTCTGGTTGGCCACTAGATTGGCTGTGCAGATTTTTGAAAAGGTTGCTTTGGCAGCAGTTGCCAGCTCTATCATATTTTCAAAGGTGCCTGCATGCTTAAAAAGGTCGGGGACCTCTACATTAGATCGTATCCTTTTGTACTTCTGTATTGCAGGGAAAGATTTTGGTTCAGCTGTGTTTCAAAAAAAGTTCATCTGCCTATCCTGATTTCTTCTTGTTGTGGAGTTCCTGATAAGCATGCCAGAGTCTTATTGTTTATGGGAATGTTCTGGTTACGCAACCCCTGAGTGGTCCGTATCCAACTTCTTTGAAGGACAATAGGCATTGGTTGAGTCCCCAATAAACTGTTCCCTGGAACATAGCTTGGAAAAAATCAACTGAATCATGTGTTGTCTGTCTGTTTAGATTCACTGTTTTTTTTTCTGACACAATGTTTTAGGGTGGCATTGATCAGAAGATGCCTCTTGTCGTGTCCAGAATAATTCCAGGTTCCCCTGTAAGTATTGCTTTCTGGCCTTCCTTTTGTTTTTGCATTGCTGGCTCTGTTTAGGAGTTGGGGTGGGTCATCTGGACTGGCTCTGAGTTGGCATTTTCTCAACTGAAATGCATAACATCAGCATCTGCGTGTCTGTCAGAGTGTTCAGGTGAGCATGTCATCAGCTCTCTTCTCCACTTGTTGAATAATATATTACTATGATGGCAAAGACGTTCCAAACCACTTGGCATTATGGATATGGCTGCTGCTTTTCAACAATTTATTCATGTAGGGAATTTACCTTCCTAGTGTAAGCGATACTCAAGGCATCCTCTGATAGCAGTTTCTTAAAATTGGGAAAAATATGTGTAACAAAGTCAACAATCTAAAGCAGCAGCCAGCAGAAATCTGTAACAGTAATGAAACAGAACTTAGCATTTTTTCAATTTGGTGCCACTCCCAGTTTCTAGTTTAACATGCTAACCACTATTCACTGCTGGGCAATAAAAAGTCAATCAGAAATAAAAATATTAAAAGGATTGATAGTGCAGATTACAGCAACATGAGATCAACAAGTAAAGGCAGGCATTAAAGTCTCTTAAATTAAAAAAAAAAACCCAAAAGTGTTAGCAAGCCTTCGGAAGGACCAGAATAAGTGGGCCTGATGAGGCTCCTAGGGCAGGGAGATCCACAGTATGAGGGCACTATCTGAAAAGGCCCTCTCCCCCAGGACCCCCTGTTAGCCAAATGGCCTTATTTCTTAATAAATGTGGGGAAATATGAATATTAATTGGCAGTAGGCATTAAATATAGGATCAGAACCTGTGTATATGGGAGTTTGATTTCCCAGTTTCAGAAATAAACGCAGAGACTGTGTATCTAAAATATTGATTTCTTTACTAATTATTCTCTAGCATACAAACAATAATCAAGCATTCAAACACACAATACAGAACTAAGAAAGCAGAGGTGATTGATAGCAAACAGAGGGGTCAGTTATGGGGTAATACTACCTGTCCAGATGTGCAGAGGTCCATGAAGAAGGGATTATGGCCCAAACCAAGGGTTTGGGGGTACTGCCGGTTGGCATCAGGGCAGAGGCACACAATCTGAAGTCATGTGCTCTAAAGGATATAGACATTGGAAAGCAATGCAGACCAATGGGAGGCCTTGGGGGCTGGTCTCTGGTGAAAACAATAGATTTTCTAGACCAATAATGAGTCCATGGAGGTGTTGTACCAGGCAGAGCATAATTCAGGTGTGACCAATGAGCTTCCAGAGGGGCAGAGTCTATATATGATGGGATTAAGCCAGGTGCTGGATGACTACAGGGGCTAGCTGAATGGATTTTATGTCCACTGATGGTTCTACCAAGGCAGTTGAATAGGTTCCCAGATACAGACAAAAGATGGGAGATGGGTCCCTGATTAGCATCAGGAAGGATCGTTAATAATTTGAATGTTTGATTGGTTTATCTCAGTATCCTGAGGGATGGAGCAAGGAAGGACAAGTATTGAGACAAAGAATTCACACGTAGACATGGGATCACACAAAAGGGCTGGGTGAAGTACTGGAGACGGGAGGGCTGTTTGCCAGGTGGCCTCTGAATAGCCTTTAGAAAGGCAGATGTTTTACTTGGTGAAACTACCATTGTTTCATATGCATGTCTTCCTAGGTGGGCGAGAAGACTGGAGGTTTGCTTTGAGGGTTGCCTTGTTGCCACCTGAAAATGGAGACCCTGTTTCTAGAGCTATGGCCTGCTCTGTGTTTCAGAACCAGGAGTGTCTTCCGTGGCCTGAGTTTTGTGGGTTTCTGGTTAGGGTTAGAAAGTGGGGTGCCCCTGCTATTGGGGCTACCCGAGAGTAAAGCCAGTGCCTCTGGCAACACCCCCTCCCCAAATCTGACTCTTCCTTGTGTGTAATGCAGAGCCTGGCACCAGAAGCTGATCTAAGAGCACAGGCTGTCTTGCATGGGTGGAAGCGGGCCAGGTCCGACACCATTTAGGGCTTTGAGGGACAAAACCAGCACTTTGAATTGAACCAAGAAACCAATTGGTTGCCCTTGCAAATCAGCCACTGTTGGCATTGTTTGTATCCCCATGGTGGGTTCCACTTAAAGCCTTTGTATGCCTGCTTTGGAACAGCTGAAGTTTCTGGCTGTTTTTCACAGGCAGCCCCATGTAGCATTTTTGCTGTGCTCTGATTTGTGGTTATCCTGAAGGCTCTAGGATTGTGTAGCTTCAGCTAGTCCTGGTCCACCAGTGGTTTTGGGGCCAGCAGAACTGGGTCCAGGAGTGTTTCCAGTCTGCAAAATGTGGTCCATCACAGGGGTTTTTATCTGTTCAGAATGGGCTTCAAACCTAATTCTGGATTCATGGATCCCTATCAACAGTAAAGCCATCTGGACTAGAATAATGTTCTGTTTGTTCACACCTCTTGATGCAGAGAGTAAAGGTTCATCAAGATAATGGATAACAGTGCTGATCGATGATTAAATTAATCCCTATGCACGGAAGTCTTAAATTCTCTCTTTGATTCAGATATCTGATAATACTGATGTACTTCTCTTTGGTGTTATGGCAGTCTGATAAATGCATTCCAAAACTGAATGAAGGAGATCAAATAGTATTAATCAATGGCCGGGACATCTCTGAACATACACATGACCAAGTGGTGAGGTTTATAAAGGCCAGCAGAGAGCTGCATACCAGAGAGCTTGTGCTTCTGATCAGGCGGAAAGGTAACTCTTGTTATGCTCGTCATACTGGCACTGTGGTGGGATCATGTCAGGTGTGGAGCACAACTGAAGTTTCCTGCTTCAGTGCGTTGGAGTTTGCGTCTTTCTCCTTAAATAGGCTCAAAGCAACTTTAACAAAAACCAACAATGTTTTTATTAATGGGACACCGCTTCATTCCTGATCTCATCTAAGCATTACTGTTTTTGACTGATAATAAAGATCTGAATCTGCCTCCCCTGTCTTCCAGTTGTCAGGCCATGTAATGATAGCAAGTCAGAGGATGAAGCTTTTCCAGAGCCCAATCTTCCTATCTGTTCAGAATATGGTGAGACCCTAGAGGAGTCAATGGAGCAACTGAAGAAAGGGCTAGAAAGTGGAACGGTCTTAATTCAGTTTGAGGTGAGTGGCTATTGCATGCTTGGGTCCTTGGTTGAAATTTGCACCTTCCTAACCACATCTACCCTGACCTGGATAGCCCAGGTTATCCTGATCTTGGAAGTTCTTGGAAGCTAAGCAGGGTCAGCCCTGGTTAGTAGCTGGATAGGAGACCACCAAGGAGGTCCAGGGTTGCTACGCAAAGACAGGCAATGGCAAACCATCTCTGAACAACTCTTGCCTTGAAAACCCTAAGGGGTCACCATAAATTGGCTTGGAGGCACTTTCTACCTCTACCACTAACCACATCCATAGAAAGCTGCCAGAATCATTCCAGAGAGATAGCCAAATTATTCTGTGACAGCATAAACAAAAAATAATCTTGTTGCCCCTGCACACTCTCATATTTATTGTGCCATAAGGTTCGGCCGGTACCATACTCAGCCTCCTTTCCAAGGCGGCTCTCTTTTCCCAACTGCCCACCTGTGCCAGCATCCCAGCAATGGAACTGCCAGTTTCTCAGATGCTGAGGGTTTCAGTGGTGGTGAACGAGTGGTGAACATTCCAGAGCAGTAATCTAATTCATAATTTGTATAAAATTGATGTGGAGATGTTGTTCAGTGGTAGACCGCTTGGTTTGTGGGTAGAATATCTCAAGTTCAATCCCCAGCAGCATCTTCAGTGAGAAGGATCAGGAAGTAGGTGATGTCAAAACATCTCCAGATCCTGGAGAGCAGCTGCTAGTCAGAGCAGACCTTGACAGACCAGTGGTCTAACTTACTAGAAGGCAGCTTAATGTATGTATTCCTTCAAGGTGGTGTTAAGCCTGCAGGAATTGTAATTACTGAAATTGTGGCATAAAATGTTTGGTTTTCTTCCTTTGTTACACCTAAAACAAAGGATGTTTAAAGTTGTTAAAGCTGTGTGTTAAAATTAAGAACTACCTTAAGTTACTAAAATTTATCCTTAATGCAAGAAAGATAACTTCTTGTTTGATAGTTGCAATCCATGCCATTTTGAAATAGAGTTCTAAACCTTTGAGGTGTGTTTCAGAAGGAAACTAAGAGTTGAAGACCGCCATTTATTTAGCAGTTCTAATTTTAACAACATGTCCTAGCCAATATTTATTTATTTTATTTGTTTATTTAATTCCATTTGTATCCCGCCCTCCCTGCCGAGGCAGGCTCAGGGCGGCTTACGTTAAAAAGTTAAAATGCATTAAAACACTAATCATTAAAACACAATGCACATCATAAAAACTCATATGCATGACAAATAACAAATAAGTGTAGTTAAAGTGCTAGCGGCGATAACAATACATCATGATCCCTATAGGCCATGCTGTAGCAAATGTAACAAAAAATTATGGCCAGAGGCTGTTGCTGTTGACATCACAGGCTGTTGCTGTTGGCACAGAGGGCCTTACCCCAGTTCAGGCGTTATTGGTAGCGGCTCCTAATCGAAGGCCTGGTGGAAGAGCTCCGTTTTGCAGGCCCCGCGAAACTGTAGGAAGTCCTGCAGGGCCCTGATGTCTTCTGGGAGCTCATTCCACTAGTATGGAGCCACTACAGAGAAGACCCTGGCCCTGGTAGAGACCAGTTTTGCGTCTTTTGGTCCTGGGAGGGTCAAGCGGTTTTGCGACCCCGACCTCAGTGCTCTCTGGGGAACATGCGGAGAAAGGCGGTCCCTCAGGTAGGCAGGCCCCAGACCATATAGGGCTTTAAAGGTCAAAACCAGCACCTTGAAGCAGATCCGGTATGCTATCGGCAGCCAGTGCAGTGCCTTCAGCTCAGGTGGATGTGCTCCCGCATGGGGAGACCCATCAACAGCCTGGCTGCCGCATTTTGTACCAGCTGCAGCTTCCGGATTTGCGACAATGTAGAGAGCATAACAGTAGTCCAGTCTCAAGGTGACCATTGTGTGGATCACTGTTGCCAGATCATTGCGTTCGAGGAAGGGAACCAACTGCCTAATCAGCCGAAGATGGTAAAAGGCTGTCTTGGCAGTGGCTGCTACCTGGGCCTCCATCATTAAGGAGGCATCCAGGAGCACTCCCAAACTCCTGACCCTCGGCGCTGGCACCAGCTGCACCCCATCGAAGTCTGGTAGTAGGATCCCTACCCCCGGTCTGCTTTGACTCAGACCTCCGTCTTCATTGGATTCAATTTCAATCAGCTCAGTCTAAGCCAACCTGTCACAGCTTGTAACGCCCAGTCCAGATCTTCCGGGGTAGAGTTGGACTGGTCGCCCAACATCAGATATAGCGGGGTGTCATTCACTTATTGTTGACACCCCAGCCTGTGTCTCTGGGCAATCTGGGCAAGGGGGTGCATATAGATGTTAAATAACATCAGGGAGAGCACTGCCCGTTGGGGCACTCCGTAGATCAGCAGGTGCCTTTGGGACAGCTGATCCCTGAGAGCCACCCTTTGTCCCCGACCTTGGAGAAAGGAGATGAGCCATTGCAAGGCAAGCCCCTGAATCCCAGTGTTGGCAAGGCGGTGGATCAGTAGCTGATGGTCGACCGCCACTGACAGGTCCAACAACAACAGCACTGCTGTCCCGCCCCGATCCAGATGCCTCCGGAGGTCGTCTGTGAGGGTGACCAGTGCTGTCTCTGTCCCATATCCTGGGCGAAATATCATGGTGCTACAATCTAACTTTAATTAAGCAGGCTCTTCAAATGATGATCAGTTGTCAAAATAACGCTTTGTTTTCTGTAATGCAATCATTATGTTATTAATTTGAAATTTTAGCAACCAAATACATATGTAGCATATCCAGATCTTTATTTTATTGCTAAAAAAGAATATTCGGTCATCCTACTACTTGAGGGCGCTTTCACACTCATTAAATAATGCATTTTCAATCCACTTCCAGTGCACTTTGCAACTGGATTTTACTGTGTGAAATGGCAAAATCCAGTTGCAAACAGTGGCTGAAGTGGATTGAAATGGCATTATTTAGCATGTGTGAAAGCGCCCTTAATAACTGTCCAATACTTCATTCTTTTGAGCCAACTTCAGAGGACGGCGGAAGACAGGAGGGCCTGGCGGGAGCTGGTCCATGGGGTCGCGAAGAGTCGGACTCGACTGTGCGACTGAACAACAACAACTTCATTCTTTAAAATGTCTTTGATAAGGAGGTTGCCACTAACTCACTCTGTGGTGTGTACAGTAAAATATGCTACTTTTGAAACTCTCCCAGAGTTCGGAAACTAACCAGGTTTGGCTGTAGTACTTGGATGGGAGATCACCAAAGAAGACCAGAATTACTGTGCAGAGGCAGGCAATGGCAAACCACCTCTGCTCAGCTCTTGCCTTGAAAACCTCATGGACCTGAGGTCACCATAAGCTGGTTGTGACCAGGGATGTGCAAAGGGAAAAAAATTCAGTGTTTTCCAGGTTTGGGTTTTTGAACCCTTAAAAATTCGGTATTGCCTTGAAAACCTGAATTCCAGTATTGCTATTGTATTGGAATTCAGGTAAATTTCGGGAATTTTATACCCTATGGGGCCATTATAGTCAATGTCAAATCTCCTAGGATATATTCAGTGGGGTGGGGGAAGGGGGTTTGAGGTAAAGGCACCAAATTTCCAGTGTAGCTGCTGGAGGCTCCCCCTGAAAGAACCCCCAAGTTTCAAAAAGATTGGACCATCGGGTCCAATTCTGTAGGCACCCAAAGAGGGTGCTCCTATTCTCAATTATTTCCAGTGGTGGGGAAAAATCAAGGCAGGCATACAACAAGCCCAGCAGATTCTCCGAGATTCTGTCTTTAAATGTCTTCTCCAAGCCCTGCCACTAGTGTGTCTGCCGACGTGAAACACACAAATCCACCTTGTTGGTTTATGGGAGGTTTGTGGGGCTTGTGAGGGTGGGATGGCAGGAACCGAGGTTCGTGAACCATGAACCGGACCTGTTTAGTGATGAACTTCAGTTCATAATTCAGTTTGTGCCCATCCCTAGTACCCAGCCAAGTGGTCACTTGGTTAGAGGCTAACAGAAGAACATGCAGCAATGCTGCAAACTGTCCTCAAGATTATTTTTTCTTGGATTTTATTTCTTTACATTTTTTATAATCTCTCTTAGTGAGACTCAAGGCAGATTGCACAGTGTATGTCAATGCAGTCAGTAGGATGGGACATCCAATAAGCAGCGTGATAGGATTCAGATTGCAGAAATTGAGACCAAGTAAAAATCTGGAACACAGTTGACTTCACTCCCGGCTTCTCCCCATCTGAAAGGTTCCTTCCTATTTCATGTTGTTGTTCCTGTATTATGCTTCACTTGGTCATGCCCAGTTGTCATACGATTTAGGGGATTTGCGCATAGAGGTATGAATGAGCTCTCAGAGGAAGGACGGGGACAGGAGGGAATAGGGTACACTCATGATGCTCGCAGGCATGCTCAGGAAGACACCAGTTCAGTCTTTCTGTCAGTGATGCAGGACTTGGACACAGCCAGGCATGCAGTTTAAAACAGGACCTGTCAGCTGCCACCCATATCTGTGAGCAGGGCTATTTTTGGGCAGGAACACACAGGAACGGAGTTCCGGCTGGCTTCAGAGTTGGCCACGCCCACTACAGCCAAAACCTCTGTGCGCGTGGCTACAGAGGGAAGGCCTGGAGAGCGACCCCGCCCCCTGGCGACTCCAAGCTACTCGGACCGGGGGGGCTGGAAGGATCAGGGAGGCATTTAAATGCCTCCCCGTGCCTCCCCCGGCCTGTCCAAGGGCCGGCTTGTCCGGGCTCCCCGCAGCCGGGGGGCACCTGGGCAAGTCAAGGGAAGGCATGGGGGTGTGGCCTGATAGGCTAATGAGTTTCTGCTGTTGGGTGTGGACTATTATGCTAATGAGTTCCTGCTGGGCTTTTTCTACAAAAAAAGCCCTGTCTTTGAGCTCCCTGGTTTTTGTCCACCCCTCTTTCTCTCAAGAAGGGAGCAGACATCCGTGTGGTGCTCTGGCGTCCTATTGAGGAGCAGGAAGGGTGCAAGCCTCTTTTGCACACCTGTGTTGGCACCCTAGTTGCAAGCCCTGAAATCTCTTTGTTAGGAACCAGCAGTCATCTTCAGGGCAGCGTGGTGCTCTTAAAGTTCGTTTCTTTGCATGTGTGTTTTCCGAGGATTGCCGTTTGGTATATTGAATGCTAAATAAGATGCCACTACTGAGGTAGAATGAGAATGGAAGAGCATAGGGTGTCATTCGTTCAGGGCACAATATTAGGTCGTGGAGACACCAAGTCACATGGTTGGTGTTTTTCAGTGGCAGCTGTGCATCTACAGCCATCAGCCACGACTGTGTGTGCAGCAGTCAGCTCAGAATAAATATTCTTCAGTTGCATGTATTAGAGAAGACAACGACTGTTGCTGGTTCAGTCAGATCTAGCCACAGTGGTCCATGCTTTAGTTGTATCTAGACTGGACTACTGCAGTGCACTCTACTTGGGGCCAGTGTTCCCTCTAAGCTGAGCTAGTGTGAGCTAGCTCACAGATTTTTATCCCCCAGCTCACACATTTTTTGTCTTAGCTCAGGAAGGACTGCTCCAGAGCAAACTAATTTATGCAGCAGCCAAATAGCTTGCTCACAACTGTAATGCCAGTAGCTCACAAAGTAGAATTTTTGCTCACAAGACTCCACAGCTTAGCGGGAGTAATAGAGAGAGTAAAAGAGGGAGTAATAGAGGGAGCATTCCTTGGGGCTACCTTTGAAGAGTGTTCGGAAGCTAGTGCCTAATGCTGAAGCTAGACTGCTGGTTGGGGCCAACTACTTGGGAGCAGGTGACCCTGATACTACAGCAATTACACTGGCTACTGATCCACTCCTGAGCCCATTCAGGGTGCTGGTTTTGCCCTTTAAAGCCCCACATGATTTGGGGCAGGGGTATCTAAATGGCTGTCTTCTACGCATTGTTGTCTGGGAATTAGGATATCAGGGAGAGCCCTTCTAACTGTCCCATCAATCAAAGAAGTGCATCTGGAGGGCACAAGGTAGAAAGGTGGCTAATAAAGGTTTTAAATAAATAAATAAGTTGTTCCCGTTCCCAACCTGGTCAAATGGCATTTACAATCAAAATCCGACCCCTTTCTCATAATTGGAATCTAGCACGTGTTCCCCACAAGGTAGGCTTCCCAGTGTTTTCTTTCTTTTAATGAACGCTTTTGGGAAATGGTTTTCCTTCACCCAGCATCTCCGTGCAGACGTTTATTTGAGTTGCTCTGCGTTATGTGAAGTGCCGCCTTTGGTGTTCTTCACCCCTTCGGCACCCTTTCATTCTGTAATGTTTTTGTAAGCAAGTGCTTCTTGTGTGGGAACAGTGGCATCAGTACCTGCCACTCATTTGATTTTTATGCATGCTGCTATAGAATTCTGCAGAGTAGCTGTGAATCACTCTTGAATATATTTCCAGGGAATTAAGAAGATGTGAATTCTAAACCAATATGACTAAAATACCCAATTCGTTTTAATACATTTGTGAAGGGCATTGTGTGCTGAATTTTAATTTTTAGTGTCTCGAGTCCTAGTTTTCTTCCTCTGTGGTTTTAGGATGTTAATTCCTTCCTCTGAATCATTTAAGGCAGCTGGAGAGAGAAACCTAACTCTAACAGAAATCGCTCTTGCATAATATTCTGTTTCAGAGGCCCAGCAAGATCCATTTCATGGTCTTCTTGAGGTCAGGAAGGAGTACCGTCTAGGTCAAATGAGCTAATGCCTTTTGAAGAGTTATTTTCATTTCAGTTCAAATTTAAATGCTTTTCCCATGGAAAGAGTGTGGTACTCTGTTATTTGATGCTCTTCTGCATTTATAAAACACCTTTTCTGACGGATGCTATTGTTAATCTGTTAACACAGAGTAGAGTTTGGATGTGTAGTGGGTATGTGGGGTTCTTGGATGAACTTGAAGGGGGTTTCTAATATTAGGGTTGCCAGCTCCAAGTTTGGAAATACCTGGAGATTTGGGGGTGGAGCCTCGGGGGGTGTCAGCAAGCTGCCAAGTTTCATTTTGTATCCTTTCCCATGCGCATGCTTACCCCTTCGCTTAATTGCCACTTCAGCTGCAACACCTATCTTTCAAGGCCTCTGGAGGAGTCACTTGAGTTATTGCTTTGTCTGTAGTAGGGATGAGCGGTGGGAAGTTCGTACCTGTTTTGCTTTCGGTAGCAGTTGGTTCTCAGGCCACTAGGCACGCGCAGGAACCTTAGTAATTGGATGTTGCTCATACGAATGTACTATAATCTTTCATGCACAGAGTTTGCCCGTCATTCCTAACAGTGTTCCTGTCCATGCATCTATAGCTTCAAATAAAGTAAAACCTTCCTGCAAGTGTGTACTTCATTGTTGCTGTGGGGCCTGACATTCTGTTAGGAATCCCCTGACGGGTGTTGGGGTTCCTAGTCAATCACGCTCAACACCAGGTCTTCAGAAAATTCAGTTTATTGAGAGAGAAAGTACTTGAGACACCGTGAACTCTTGTGTCAGGAATGGTGGGAGAGGCGCGGGGCTTTTGGGATATACCCCCTTCAAAGGAGACCCCCGATACTACAAAGCCAATAAGCAAGCACTCTTAAGCACGGGCAAATACGCAGCCGTTAGGTTCCCAGCAGGAAGCTCAGGGAAGAAGCGCTTCTAGCTTCAAGGACACCTGCAAGATAAGTGTAAGCAAAGGAGAAGAAGTGGGGGAGGCGAGCGAGCACATCCCTCCGGATGTACCTTCCAACCCATGGCAGCATTAGCCGGCGGGGTTGGTGAGGGGAGGAATCTCAATGTAGTATAATGCCATAGAGTCCACCTTCCAAAGTGGCCATTTTCTCCAGGGGAACTGATCTATGTCACGTGGAGATCAGTTATAACTCCAGGAGGATCTGCTACCTACCTGCTGCTACCTGCTAGTGCCATTATAAAAAGCGCTAGAAGGGCCATGTGTAAAATGCATTGTCCAGTTTTGATAGCCTATATTAGAAGATTAAGTCATACGGGAGAAGATGCAAAGGAGAACTACCAGAATAATTACTGGGATGAGAATTCATGTTTAATTTACCAGAAGGGTGTCCATGAGGCCGTGTGGTATAATAATACACTATGAATATCTGGTGGACAGGGGCACTAGAAGTTGCCTTCCACTTAGGCAGGCCATTGTTTTGTCAGGTTCAGTGGTCTGTTCAGACTGGCAGTGACTGTCCAACTTGGGACTGAACTTGGGCCACTCCGCATGCAAAACAGATGCTCTGCTTGTTCAACTCAGCCCGGGCCCCGGCTAAGACATAGTAGAGGTGCATAGACTAAAAGCTTAAGGGTAGATGCATGCAGTGATTAATAGCTTTTATCAGCACATGAATAAATGTAGTTTGTAATTCACAGGGGTCATTTCCTGCCGGAGTGCAGTGGAGTGGCACCCTGGCAGAAAGGAGCCTGGGGCGCGCCCCCCCCCCCCCCCCCC